>NC_142064.1:188362161-188612161 GCF_059756535.1 Pantherophis guttatus
AACAAAGCCAACAAAGTACCAGTCATTTTCTTAGGCAATAAAAGTTAATGAGTTGGTCTGAGTGAAAACATGTAATTATATAAAAATACCAGCCTGTGTTATGGAAATATTAATCCCTTCTAAACTGCCATTTGAAATACCAACAGTTCATGCTGTAGTTAAGTTTAAAAGGGGACCTCCCCCCACTTCCATTTTGTGTATGATTTATTATTAGGTATGTATGATTTGGCATTCTTGCAAAGTACAGTTCATGTCCTAGATTTCAAGCGAGAAGCAAAAACCCACAATCCTCTTTCCTGTGACATATTCAGCTTTGGTTGTTCCAAACATTACCTATTGGCTGGCAATTATTTTCAAAATCCATGTTAGTGTAACTGCATCATCTTTTCATAGATTTATATTGTACACGCAGAAAGGAAATATGATTTTTATTGCGATGACTAACTCTTGTTTCTTTTTTTTCAAAAAAAAAAATACTAAGGCTATTCTAAATACTAAAGCAATTGTAAAAGCTTCATTGAAAAGCAGGATTTTTAAAAAATAAAATAAAATAAAATAAAATTTATTATTTTAATAAAATAATCTCCAAAAAGCCAACCATTAATGAAAGCAAATAAGTGCAAGTAATCCTCATTCAGTAACCATAATGGGGATCGGCAACTCAGTCACTAAGGGATAGAGTCAAGGATTCTGCCTAGATCCTCATTTTCTTTACAAGATCCAAACTGCTGGGTTCCTTTCCTTTCCCATTTGCATTGATTAGGAGTGAGGGGATTTGTGTTCCTAAGTAGTGGTGCAATTTAGGGAAAGGCATCGATTTTTTTCACTCCTTGTTGTCAATGTTTTTGAGTTGACAGAAGTGAAAAAGATTGCAGGTCATTTTAAAACTGCTTCCCTGATTCGTGTGGTATAAAAATGTCGTGAGGTAGACAGTGGCCTTTGTTATGAGACTAATTTCATGCCCCATGCTTTGACTGACATAAAGTTCATATGAGTCATTTGATGCAACCCTCGGCATTATCAGGCAGACGGAGTAAGCCTTCTTCTGGGAATAGAGATAGAGATGGGACAGATGACACACAAGGAAAGGAGCCGGACAATACTGCAAATTACCTACTTTGGGGTCTGGTTACAGCCACCATCAGCTGCAGCCCCTTTTTCTCACAGATCAAGGCTGGGAAACCCACATCCTGCATACAGCTTCTAATGCTTCTATCTGGAGCATCACAAGACTGCAAAATCTAAATTTAGCTGGGAAAATGGCCATATTTTGGCAGTGAAATATCAGCAGGAAGGAGAGTTTTGAGGTTAGGAAAAGGAGCAACTGGCTTCCCATCAGCTTTCCATTTTCATTCTCATCCTTCACCTTCACAAATTAGCAACTATTTCAGCCACACCCTTTGGCGACCTCACTATGTTATCATAGAAACCTTCCAGAAGGCTTGTTGTATCTTCTGAAATATAAGGTTTCCAATTTCTCACGTCTTCTTGGTTAAAGATAAAAGGACCGTTCAGACACCAGGACTGTCATATTGTGGCTCCTCAGCATTGGCAGACACTTCTGCCCTCTATGTGGATGTCTCATCCCTACATTCTCCCCCTATTCCCCAATACTAAGCCCAAGTAGGTAGTATTAGATGCAAACAGTTCCAAAACAAACAGACTTTATTAGAACAGCTGTGAATTAACTCATTCTCACCGTAGTCCAAATTAAATTAAAACAAATTCTTCAAAACACAAATTCTTCAGTCTAATCACCAACCTTGGTATAATTAGGCAAACTGCCAAAGGCTTCTCTTGGCAAAAGTTCAGAAGCAGAAGACGCCGACAAGAGATAAATGCAGCAAGAGAAGAACAAGTCTATCAACATCGTTTTCCGACAAAGAGCCCAAGAGCCGTTGCTGGTCTTTTAAGCCTTATGGGAGGGGCCAATCATCTCTTGGCCCTACTCCCGAATCTTTGCTTTAGCTGCTCTTGCCTTCTGGCAGCTCTTCTCATACTTGCACTAAGAACAGGCTCCTCCTGTTCCTCTGCCTCTCTACTGTCAGTCTCTGGAGGCTCCAGAGTCCTCACATCACTCCCCGATGGCCCTGGCCCCATCTCTGCCTCGGATGCAGAGCCCTCATCCGGGCCTTCCCCAGCCTCCAGGACTGGCCCATGTTCTTCCTCAGCCTTATCGCTGTCCGACTCCGCTGCCAGTTTGGCAGGACCACAACACCCTACATGATGGGAACTGCAACATTCCTTGCATCCCTGCTCTAGTGGGTTGGGTAAATGTGACCAGCAAGAGATGGTCCCTCAGATAATCTGGTCCCAAGCCATGCATTTTAACCACTGTGCCACCAGGACTCGTCCTCCAAATCCCTCTGCCCCAAAAGATCTGGACAATGTGGCAGGAATGCATTTTCCATTCCAGTGACTCTCTACACCCTGGGCTGCTAGACTGCTGAAGTGCTGTACCTTTTAAAAAACTTTTTAAAGCTCCCCAGTGGAATGGTGGAAAGGTTGCCCTTCCCCCACTCCATCCCATTTGCTTGTTAGATTCATTGGTGGAATGGTGAAACAGAGGAGGTTTCTTTCATTTCATGTAGAACTGACAGGTTTCCCTTCTAGTCAAAGAATGAAAAAATTGTAATCTTTCCTTTAGTGCTTGCTCTCTTTCAGTTTACTGTGGATGGGTCATACAGGAAGGTGTAGATCACCATAATAATATTATATAAAAATAATATTATATTATATAAATATAATAATTATTATGGTGATTTTAGAAAACTTAGAACTATGCTGCCTTCGGTATGACCTAAGAGTAGCTCATAAAATTATCTGCTACAATGTCCAACCTGTCAATGACTACTTCAGCTTCAACCACAACAATACACAAGCACACAATAGATACAAACTTAAAGTGAACCGCTCCAAACTCGACTGCAGAAAATATGACTTCGGCAACAAGTCAATGCCTGGAATGCACTACCTGCCTCTGTGGTTTCATTCCAAAACCCCCAAAATTTTAACCTAAGACTGTCTACTGTTGACCTCACCCCATTCCTAAGAGGTGTGTAAGGGGCATGCATAAGCGTGCCAACATGCCTACCATCCCTGTCCTAATATTCTCTTTATTTGTATTCATTTTATGTATTCAATTCATGCTTATACTTATATATATTATCTAATACATACTTGACAAATAAATAAATAAAAAATAAACAAGGAATCAGTGGAAAGGGGGCTCAATCAAAATATGTATTGATAATAACCATACATTCTGAAACACTCACCCATGGAAGCAGAGAAATCTACCAATCAGATTTCTACACTCGTCCCTATATTCTCCTTGTCCCAATACAAGGATGACCTGCTAACTATGCCTTGAGGATAAATGAACTGCCATCCATCCAGACCAATCACTTGGCTAGTAAACTTGCTTATGTATTTGTTTGTTGACTTGATTTTGATACTGCCCAACTCAAACCAACTCTGGATAGCCCACAAAGTAAAGAATAGCATAAAAACGACTCAAGTCTTGAAAGAAATTTCATAAGAGAGTTTCATTTCTTGCTAGTTTCACACCAAAGATAGCAGGGTAAGGCTGTTACACGAAGAATCCTAAGTAATCCATTGGCACAATATATAAAGTAATATAAGCAGATCTAATGTCTAATGGAACATTCTGCAAAGACCCATCTTTCTGGAGAAGGCTCTGATGCTAGGAAAGGTGGAAGAAGAAGAAGGAGAAGGAGAAGAGAAGGAGAAGGAGAAGGAGCCTGAGTGGCGCAGCAGACTAATGCTACTGTTAAAGGTAGTATTTAGCTTCCAGCTGCCTGCAATTACTGCGAGTTCAATTCTCACCAGGCTCAAGGTTGACTCAGCCTTCCATCCTTTCTAAGGTAGGTAAAATGAGGACCCGGTTTGTGGGGGCAATAAGCTGACTTTGTATAAAATATACAAAAGTATGAAGGCTATTGCTTAACACATTGTAAGCCACCCTGAGTCTCTGGAGAAGGGCGGCATATAAATCAATTTTAAAAAAACAACAACAATGATATAACTTGTAGCTCAAAGGCATCAGATGCTGTGGCAGCCATGAAACCTCTAGATGGCACACACTGACCTTTAAAATTAAATTAAAATGAGACCTGGTGAGATTATGACACAATTCTTTTTTTAAAAAAAATTATGCCCGTTACATCGTACAATATCAAGCAATAGTGCCTACTATCTTGCAGATTCTGGTTTCCTCATGTTAGTCAACATGAGCTGCACAGTTACTTTGAGGCCGTGTATAGAATAGCCAATCTTGTGAAATGAATTTAATAATGTGATGAAGAAGAAGAAAAAGCCACTAAAAATTAAATCAGTTCTTTATTTCAATGGTTGGAATGGGAGAAAAGTGCATAATCTTAACTTTTGATCAAATTGCAAAAGCCTATCATTAGTCTGCAGAAAGAAGGTCAGAGAAAAGGTGGAAACATTGTTTACTTTCTCTGATCTGGCTTTTCCTCATGCAAGCTGGAATATCTCAGTTGCTTTGTCAATTGCCTTATCTCCCTGCCTCCTCCTGAGCAGGCATTAACTGTGCTGAATTCAATGTCCTGGTAGCAGAATCAACCTTTTAAAAAGAAGTTGTGGCTGGTTCAGTAATGAATAATGACAGATTATGATTTAAAAACAAAAGGCTAAATGGAAAAATGTAATGATTGTTCAGACAGCTGATTTCATACAATTCATTTTGCCCAGATCTTCAGAGGATGGGAACAAAACTGCATCTTTCCCCATACAAAGGGTGTCACTCCAGAAAAGAATCTGAAGCAGGTAGTCAATCTCAGGATCTTTACAATGAAGGCTCAGTGGAAGGCAAGAGAGAGCAAGACTGGAGTATGAGTTTTACGAATGAATATTCTTTAACTAATGGTTTTATGTTCCGGCTTGATTCATGTGTTGAACATAGGACTGCTTTTAAAGATCTCTTGCAAAACCCCACAAGCTGGATTAAAAATGCAACATGGAATTAAGGAGAAACTTCATAACATTGAGGACAATTAACCAGTGAAACAGCTGCCCTCAGAAGTTGTGGGTGCTTTATCACTGGAGGTTTTTAAGAAGAGACTAGACAGTCACTTGCCTGAAATGGTTTAGGGCAGGGGTGTCAAGTCAAAGCCCACTGGCCGGATACAGCAGGCAGGGCAGGGGTGAAATGCTCCCAGTTCGGACTGGATCGCCCAATCCGTTAGCGATGGAAGCGGGTGGTTCGGAGAACCGATAGCAAAAATCCCTGCCCCCTCCCATGCCCATCTGTGCTGCACAATCATCAAGGTTTCTTTTTTACTTTTAAAAGCATTTTTTCTACAACCTCTTTGGCCAAAAAAATGCTTTTAAAAGTAAAAAAAAAAGCCTCTGAAGATCACGCGGCTCAGCTGGGATCTTCAAAGGCTTTTAAAAGAAAAAAAGTGTCTGCTGATCAGGCAACTCAGCTTGGATCGTCAGAGGCATTTAAAAGAAAAAAAGGGTTTTTTTCTTTTAAATGCCTCTGACGATCCAAGCTGAGTTGCCTGATCGGCAGAGGCTTTTTTTCTTTTAAAAGCCTCTGACAATCCCAGCTGAGTTTGCCTGATCGTCAGAGGCATTTAAAAGAAAAAAAGCCTCTGCCGATCAGGCAACTCAGCTGGGATTATCAGAGCCTTTTAAAAGCATTTTTTTACAACCTCTTCGCAGAATGGTTTTAAATGTTTTTTTAAAAAATGGCCACGCTCACCCAGTCACATTATCCCCGCCCCATTAAGCCACACCCACAGAACCGGTAGTAACAAATTTTAGATTTCATCACTGAGGCAGGGTGCTTAGATCTGGCCCATGGAGTGACCCTGAAAACAATGAAGGACCAGCCTCTGTCAGTGAAAACGGAGCTCGGTGGTGGTGGTGGTGGGGTGCATGGAGCCCTCCCAAGCTGTTTTTCCGCTGTGATGGCCTCCTGCAGTGGACCACCGCAGCACCACCTGGGCTACCACAGGTGCCCCCGACACGAGTGACATTGAGCTGGCCATGCCCACCCTGGCCACTCCCATCCAGCCCCCCAAGTCAAACACAACCCTGAGGTGGTCCTCAATGAAATTGGATTTGACACCCCCTGGTTTAGGATATCCTGCTTGAACAGGGGCTAGACTAGAAGTTCTCCAAGGTTCCTTCCAGCTCTATTCTTGATTGATTGAAACTTCCAGCTGCCATGATTTCTCTAAAGTCCTATTGTGCAGCAACTGGTAAATTGAAAGCAAAGTCCTTCTGTGCAATCACTCTGCCTATGATTTATACTCTTTGAATCAAATTATTTCCTGGCTGGCCTTCTTAACAGGGGTGTCCATGGTGGGTGAAAGGGTGTGTCAAAAAAGTTGTGAGGGTGGTGCCAATGCACTCAATTTCTCCCCCCCCCATTTTTTTTAAAAATGCACTGCTGCCAACTTGATTTTTCCAACCCACCCCAACAAGTGTTCCTGCATCTTGAATATTTTGAAGAGGGATGTGTGTACATTTGATTTCAAGTGAAAAAAAGCTAGATCAGCATTTTGTTACTTATGTGCTTATTTTAATTTACCTGCAAAAGGATCCAAAACAGCCAAATGACAACAAAATTCAAAACAACCTTACACTGTAAAACACAACTCAAAAATAACACCTACCATCCTTAACTACCAGTTTAAGGCAGGAGTCAGGATGAAGAAAAATGTTTGGAGTCCAGTGACTTGGTACAACTCCAAACAAGATAAGATCCACAATACAGAAGAAACACAGGAAAGGATATGACCTGATAGATGAACATTTATAATCATATGCATTCATACTGAGAAATAGATTCCTTCAGGTAGCCCAGGCTGAAGTCATCTCCTTGAATTGTATTTTAAAACACTGATAGCTAACAAATAAGTGATCTATACATTAAATCCTTCTGAGTTAATATTTTTATTTATTTATTTATTTATTTGTTTAAATTTCTATACCGCCCTTCTCCAATGTAGGACTCAGGGCGGTGAACAGCCAAAGTAAAAACAAGACATACATACAAACATACAAAATCTAAAAAACTGTTTAAAATAATTAAATAATTTTGGCCGTAATTAAAACATTCCAATTTAAAATCCATTTAAAATTTGACTCAAGCCAGCCCAGCTAGTTGGAATAAATGGGTTTTCAGGGCCCGACGAAAAATCCGGAGGTCTGTTATTATACGTAGCTCTGGGGGGAGGTTGTTCCAGAGGGCGGGCGCCGCCACAGAGAAGGCTCTCCCCCTGGGGGTCGCCAGCCGACATTGTCTGGCGGACGGCACCCTGAGGAGGCCCACTCTGTGGGAGCGTACTGGCCGGTGGGAGGCTATTGGTGGCAGAAGGCGGTCTCGTAAGTACCCCGGCCCTAAGCCATGGAGCGCTTTAAAGGTGGTCACCAACACCTTGAAGCGCACCCGGAAGACCACCGGGAGCCAGTGCAGCTCGCGCAGGAGAGGTGTCACGTGGGAGCGCCTCGTCGCCCCCAAAATCCCCCGCGCGGCCGCATTCTGGACCAGCTGGAGCCTCCGGGTGCACCCCAGGGGGAGCCCCATGTAGA
Organism: Pantherophis guttatus; assembly: GCF_059756535.1. Taxonomy (NCBI): domain Eukaryota; kingdom Metazoa; phylum Chordata; class Lepidosauria; order Squamata; family Colubridae; genus Pantherophis; species Pantherophis guttatus. The sequence goes on from NC_142064.1 coordinate 188,369,752, forward strand.
GAGCATTGCAGTAGTCCAGGCGGGAAGTGACGAGTGCCTGAGTGACTGTGCGTAGGGAGTCCCGATCTAGAAAGGGGCGCAACTGGCGTATCAGGCGAACCTGATAAAAAGCCCCCCTGGCCACGGCCGCCAAATGATCTTCTAACGACAGCCGTGCGTCCAGGAGGACGCCCAAGTTACGAGCCCTCTCCGTGGGGGCGAGTGATTCGCCTCCAATAGCCAGCGATGGCGTCAGCTGGCTATATCGGGACGCCGGAAGCCACAGCCACTCGGTCTTGGAGGGGTTGAGTTGGAGCCTGTTTCTCCCCATCCAGGCCCGCACGGCCTCCAGGCACTGGGACATCACTTTAAGGGCATCATTGGGGTGGCCTGGGGTGGAGATGTACAGCTGGGTGTCATCAGCGTACTGATGGAACTCCACCCCGAAGCCACGGATGATCTCACCCAGCGGCTTTACATAAATGTTGAACAGAAGGGGCGAGAGGACCGACCCTTGTGGCACCCCACAAGCAAGGTGCCTCGGGGTCGACCGCTGCCCCCCTGTCAACACAGATTGCGACCGGTCAGAGAGGTAGGAGGAGAACCACCGCAAAACGGTGCCTCCCACCCCCAACCCCGCCAACCGGTGCAACATGATACCATGGTCGATGGTATCAAAAGCCGCTGAGAGGTCTAACAGGACCAGGATAGAGGAGCAACCCCTATCCCGGGCCCTCCAGAGATCATCCACCAATGCGACCAATGCCGTTTCTGTGCTGTGCCCAGGCCGGAAGCCGGACTGGAGCGGGTCTAGATAGACAGCTTCGTCCAGGTACCGGGGAAGCTGTTGCGCCACCACACTCTCAACAACCTTCGCAATGAAGCGAAGGTTGGAGACTGGACGATAGTTAGCCAAAACAGCCGGATCCAGAGAAGGCTTCTTGAGGAGGGGCCTCACCACCGCTTCTTTCAAAGCGGCCGGCAGGACCCCCTCACTCAAAGAAGCGTTAACAATCTTCTGGAGCCAGCCTCGTGTCACCTCCCGGGAAGCCAGTACCAACCAGGAGGGACACGGGTCCAATAAACATGTGGTCGCGTTCAGCCGTCCCAGGACCCTGTCCATGTCCTCGGGAGCCACAGGATCAAACTCCCCCCAGATAACACTCTCAAGACCTGCCTCAGTCATCCCGTCTGGACATACCCAGTCAGAGGCCAGCCCTTCCCGAATCTGAGCGATTTTGTCATACAGATACTGCACAAAATCCTCAGCTCGACCCTGCAAGGGGTCATCCCGCACTTCCAGATGGAGGAGGGAGCGGGTCACCCTAAACAGGGCGGCCGGGCGATTATCTGATGACGCGATAAGAGCGGCAAAATAGCTAGTTTTCGCCGCTTTTATCGCCACTAGGTAGGTCTTAATATGAGACCTCACCAGTGTTCGGTCAGGTTCGGAGCGGCTGGTCCTCCAACTACTCTCCAGGCGTCTTTTCCGGCGCTTCATCTCCCTAAGCTCCTCGGAGAACCAAGGAGCTAGGTGAGTTCGGTGCCGGGTCAGAGGCCGCAAAGGCACGACTCGGTCCAAGGCCCCGGCAGCCGCACTATCCCAGGCGGCCACCAGGTCTTCAGCCGAGTCATGAGCCAGAATCTCAGGAAATGGCCCAAGCTCCATCTGGAACCTATCAGGGTCCATCAGGCGCCTGGGGCGGAACCACCTGGTCGGTCCCGCCTCCCTGCGGCAGGGTGCAGCGGTTAGAAAGTCCAGTCGAAGGAGCGAGTGGTCAGACCATGACAAGGGTTCGATGGCTATATCCCCTATATCAAGGCCACTCAACCACTGACCAGAGACAAAAACTAGGTCCAGAGTGTGTCCTCCTGTGTGAGTGGGGTCATGAATTAACTGAGTAAGGTCCATGGCCGTCATGGAAGCCATGAACTCTCGAGCCACCTCAGACGTTTCACCGATAGATGGCAGGTTGAAATCCCCCATGATGGCAATTCTGGGGGTGCCCACCGCCACCTCGGCTATAACGTTAAGGAGCTCGGGCAGGGCCGTTGCCACGTGGCAGGGAGCCAGGTACGTGACCAACAGGCCCATCTGTACTCCACGACCCCACTTCACAAAGAGGGACTCACATCCGGCTATCTGTGGAACAGTGGTCTCCCTTGGATCCAGACCTTCCTTTATAATAACCGCCACCCCCCCGCCCCTGCCCTGAGCCCTCGGCTGATGAAATGCACGGAAGCCTGGTGGGCATATATCCACGAGGGGGACTCCCCCCTCCTGGCCCAACCAGGTCTCCGTAATACCCGCCAGGTCCGCCTCCCCCTCCTGAATAAGATCGTGAATGAGGGGGGCTTTATTAACAACGGACCTGGCGTTGCACAACATCAGCCGGAGGCTCTGGCCCTGAGAATCTGGACAACCTGGGGAACAAGAAAAGCATTGGGGACCGGAATGCGCAATCGCTCTAAGATAGCGAGTGCGCATTCCCCGCACATGATGTGGTCCCCAGCTTCCGCCATATCTGCCCCTCCCACTCACTGTGCTGATGGAACAGCCCTCTTCAAATCGAACTCCAACCCCCTCCCCGACCTCCGGTTCTACGTCCCTAATGTCGCAGCCCTTCGCTAAGGCTGGTCTTGAACCCGGTGGATTTCCCCCAGAACCCACCCTAATCCCCCCCGAACCCCTTAAAATTTTTGTTAAAAACTCACTAAAAAACCCACTTAAAAAACCCCTCAAACTCTTCTTAGCCGCATGCCATCTCTCGGGGCTCCAACGCCCGTCATCAAGATAGGCCCTCGATAACGAAGAGGGCCAGACCTGCGAGAGGGGGGAGTCTCGCAGGGCACGAAGGTCATTCACCGAGTACATCAAACATCAAAGGGAGGTGATAGTCCATGGCCAATAACCAGGGGCCAATTTGATGTTATCACAGTCAGAAGGAGTGAAATGCCAGGCTTCAATAGAGTTCCAATGGAGCATGTGAGACCTCAGTGCCCTCTCACGGCAATGGCGGGAGTAAAATGCTGTTTCGGTCCGGCAAAGGGTGACCCAGCCCTCCTCTCACGGGGGCTGGTCAACCACGATCGTCCAAAAAGCCGGAGATGAGACAGCAGCTATAGACCCACTCCACCAAGACTTGAATCCCCAGATGTAAACCTCCATTCAACGGAGGGGAAGAATGGGGTCAGGTCAGTCCACATAATCCAGACAGGCTCAGACAGCGGAGATCATAATCGTCATTACCTCCGGGGAGGTCAAGATGGCATCTAGACCCGGAGATGATTGTTCAGCAGGCATACACGGCATGGCATCACCACATTCAGGGGGATGGGGGTGAAAAAGGAGAGCAAAGGCAATAAATGCCATAGGGGGAAAACCCCTCAGTCATAGTCCAGCTCTCCCCAACCCCTCCCGGATCTTCCTTGGGACCATGCTGCTTGCCTCGTCCAGCCTCGCCCAGCCTCCATAAATCCTCATGGAGGCCTCTGGGATGACCAAGGGGCCGGATAACGCCCCACGGTCGCCCAGGAGATCCAACAAAGCAAGCCAGCAACTGCCAACCTCTCCGACGCTCCCACGCTCCAAACTGTGGCAGCTTCTTCCTTGACCCGGCAGCCGCCATTTCCACGCCGCCAGCACCGCCGCCGCCGCCGCCGCCAGCCTCCCCGCCCTCACCTCGCCCCCCCCTCCGCCCCTAATACATGTCCAGGGCAGATTGGGCTGGCGAGGATCCCGGCGGGGGTGCTGCACCGCCACCACCGCCGCAGCGCTGACGCCGTCATCCTGGCTCTGCTACCTTCGCCAGGAGAGTCTGCTGCCGCCCCTCCTCCTTCGGGCCGCTCTCGCCGTCCTACGGTCTCCGCGAGCCTCAAGGACACTCACAGAAGCCGGAGACCCCTCAACGGAGAGCCCCAACACTCCTCCAGCTGGGCCAGGGCTGCAACGATCGAAATTCAGCCCTCCAAAAGCCCCCTGGAGCCATAATCGCCCCCCAGGATCACCGGGATCACAGGCAAGTCGCCATCTTGCGCATGCGCAGAAGAGTTTTAATTGTTTGTATGTCTTTTTTAATTTGTGCACCACCTAGGGTCCACCAGAGTTAATTTGTGTGACACCCAGAATCCATTGCAGCCAATAAATAAAATAAATCAACAACTAATTCACTTATTAACATTTGCCCATTTCTTCATATATTTTGGAGCTAAGGATTCATGGAAGAATAAAACCATGCTTTGATGGGAACCTAAACCATTATTGTCCTCATCTATAGTCAGAGAAGGTTGAAAACCTAGGTAGATTATTGAGGTGGATTATTAGGGTTTCCTGTCTCTGGGATCTCATTCACTCTATCTCCTTGTAATCATAGCCATTCTAAGAACAGCATTTAGCAATAGCACTTAGACTTATATACCACTTTATAGGGCTTTACAGCCCTCTCTAAGTGGTTTACAGAGTCAGCATATTGCCCCCATCAATCTGGGTCCTCATTTTACCCACCTCGGAAGGAGGGAAGGATGAGTCAACCTTGAGCCTGGTGAGACTTGAACTGCCAAACTGCAGGCACCAGCAGTCAGCAGAAGTAGCCTGCAGTACTGCACTCTAACCACTGTGCCACCGCGAATCAATTCCCAATCTTCCACATACAGGAAACTGATGCCTAATTTATTTTTTTTCCCCTCTAGCAAACATTGGATGTCATCTACTTTATTGACATAACATATATGACAAGTTATATGAACAAATCGCATGGTCAGGAGAGTATTCACCTAAGAGCTCTTTAAAAAAAAAACTTTACACGTGAAATTCCAGCTCCAGAAATAAAGCTATGAAAACTCTCTCAATAAGCAATCTTGGGGTCATGGAAATAGTTAATGCAACTCCAATTATTAAAATCCAAGAAAAAATTGGAAAGTTACAGCCGTTAGGATGAGGTCATTTTGGCATACCATTACGGAATTATTCCTAAATATAAAATTATCAAGCTAAAAGGCAAAACAATTGTGAAAGAGAATCAATTTGGCTCCTTCAAAGATAGAGAAATGGTTGTCATGTGAAACATTTATAGCACTATAAAATTATGCGTAATGCAGAGATACACAGTATAGAGCATAAAAAAATGACTTTATGCTATCATTCCTTGAAACTGTCTATTCCTTGGACTCTTCTGATGTTTCAATGGCCAGTTGATTCTTATTCAGCTCTTTTTCTCCTCTCCTTTCCTCTCCACTGTAAATATTCAGCAAGAGATTGTCTTATTAAAATAACTCTGTGTCAGCCCTGGAAGCCATCTTTTTCTTTGGATGTTCAGGGCTGCCACATTTAGTGCTGTGGGAAAATGGGAGGGGGGGTTGCATGGAGTTGGTGGAGATATATAGCCATAACAACGTTCCTTTCTCTGGGAGTCAAGGACATTCAGCCTGCACCTGGAGAGGCATGACTGGGGGAACATCTCCAGTTGGGACGGTGGATTGATTGGGCCATGTGATGGACATGTGGGTGCAGGGGAAGGGACTTTGACTTCCTGAAAACCCAGAGGCTTTCAGATTCGGGTTTTCCCAGATGTGCCAATATGACATCTCTAATAAAATGGAACTTTGAGGAACTGCTGGCCTTGGGGTCTTCATTGGTTGGGGGTGTTACTTGGAACCCTGACACTCTGTCTGTTTGGTTTGACCCATGCTTGCTGCAGCTTCCATCCCCATGTGAAATAAGTGAGAACTAGACTAAAATGCAAGCCCGCATACTAGGACCTCTCCCCTCCCCCAGTTCTAGAATCCTTTATTTCCAAGGTTTGAATGTAATCTATTTTCCTGGTGCTTCAGTCCATTCCTTTTTAGCAGGCTTTTGGCCAAGTTGAAGATTTTGAGTGACCATTGTTTTTCCTTATCTTAATATGTCTCATTTTAATTGTTCTTAGTGCTTATACACTGCTGACAGAATCAATGATTGAGGCAACTAATACATATCATTGCAGTACATTGCACATGCATTTTTACATAATTTCTTATTCATTACAAATACTTTTTTATTGTGTTTCTATAGGATACCAATTGTTCAAAGCATTATAAAGAAACATCTTTCTTTTTTCAGTGTTCCTAATGCCTCCTTGTAGAGAGTCAGTTCGGTAGTGATTAACATACCATGCTAGAAATCAGGAGACTATGAGCTCTAGTCTTCCTTAAGTACAATGCCAGCTGAGTGACTTGGGCCAGTCATTCTCTCTCAGCCCTAGAAAGCAGGCAATAGCAAGCCACTTCTGGGGGGCAGGGACCTTTGCCAAGAAAACTGCAAGGATTTGTCCAGGCAGTCACAGGAGTCAAGACTGACCTAAAGACAGACAGAAAACAGACAGACAGACAGGCAGGCAGGCAGGCAGGCAGGCAGGCAGACAGACAGACAGACAGACAGACATAAATTGCTCCTTGTAAAGGTCAAACAAGATTTTCATTCATGGAAATTTTTCTAGTGGCTTGTGGCTTGTGTGAAAGTTGAACTAATGTCTTCTATTTTGTTATCTACAGAGTATTCTGTATTCTATAGAGGAACTATTGAGTCTGTCATCTGCACCTCTATAACTACCTGGTTTGGTTCTGCAACCCAACAAGAGAGACACAGACTTCAGAGGATAATTAGAACTGCAAAAAAAAAAAAAAACAATTACTACAAACCTGCCTTCCATTGAGGTCCTGTATAGTGCATGAGTCAAAAAGAGGGCTGTGAAAATTTACAGACCCTTCGCATCCTGGACATAAATTGTTTCAACTTCTACCCTCAAAACTATAGGGCACTGCACACCAAGACAACTAGATACAAGAACAGTTTTTTCCTGAATGCCATCACTCTACTAAACAAATAATTCCCTCAAACTATCAAACTATTCATTAAGGCTGCATTTCTATTGCTATTGGTCTTCTCATTGTTCCTGTTGTCCATCTCCTCCCACTTGTGACTGCATAACTGTAACTTGTTGCTTATATCCTTGCGATTTATATTGATTGTTTCCTAATATGATTTGATTGCTTATTTGTACCCTATGACTGTCACTGGGTGTTGTGCCCTGTGATTCTTGACAAATGTATCTTGTCTTTTTATGTACACTGAGAGCATATGCACCAAAGACAAATTCCTTGTGTGTCCAATCACACTGGGCCAATAAAAAATTCTATTCTATTCTATTCCATTCCATTCCATTCCATTCCATTCCATTCCATTCCATTCTATTCTATTCTATTCTATTCTATTCTATTCTATTCTATAAGGTTCCTTAGAAAATAAAGTCCCAGAAGGAAAAGGATGTGCTCATTTCTGAGAAAGTTCTAATCAACCTCCCAAGGTCACCCTGCCTAACAGAACTGACAAAATGTCTGCCTCTTATTCTCATTTCCATTGAAGAAAATTGTTTTTCATCTGGAAGATGAAAACCATGCCAGTATTTATAAAATGGATATAAAGGTCCACAAAGCCCCATTAATTCTGAATGAATGAAGACTTGTAACAATATGGAGTTGATCATAGAATAGCAAGTTCATAGGTGGGTTGTGAAGGTGACAGGCCTTTCTGCTGATTGTTCCACCTCCAGTAATTTGTTATTCAAGGATATTGTGACACCTATAATTGGCTAGGTTAATAGTTATTTACAGAGCAGCCCTCCAGCAATTTGTCCAGGCTATTTTTTTAAGCCATCTAAACTAGACACTGTAATGAAATATCACAACACTGGATGCCATAAATTAGTGTGGCCAATCTCCTTATGATTAGGGGCTACACACATTTGGGGGAGGGGAAGTCCAAGTAATAAAAATGGCCCTATATTATGCAAGTGGAATTTCAATAGTAGTGATCCAAGAAGTTTCCAGAGATACAGAAGGAAAGATTTGATATTGCAATGTCACCTCCCTGCTATAAGTGAATCACACATTGTATTAGATACAGTTTAGTATAATAAATACTATGAGTCCTTTCTGAATGTGCTACTACATTTTCCCAAGAATGGGGGAAAAATGCAAATGTTCATGGGAAATCTATTTCAACTCACTGCAGGCCTGCTTAACAAGAGCCATAAGCCAGAAACTAAGAGATCCAGAAGATATTCTTCACTATTGGAACTCAGAAGCATATTTTATATTATGAGTTATTTGGCAAGGATGGATTATGCCTAAATGTCAGCACTAAGGTTTTGCTGAAACCAGTCATCAAACAAGCCAAATCAAAGGCCGTATAAATTCCAAGATCCTGCAATAACAGCACACAAGACCTGAACCCACTGGTTGGAGACACTGTTCCTGTAACCCTGAGATACATCAGGCACTTTTTAAATAGTACTAAACCCCATTCTCATTCCAGAAAGTTCAGAAAATACAACAGTGCTTCTATTGTCCTAGAAGTGGCAAAGACCTATTTTGTTCTATTCTTCTCAATTGCTGCCTTATTGGACTTGGTGCCTGGCTGTGGTCTTCCAACACCTCATCAGTATCAGAATAATTATGTTCCTTTGTTGCATGCTTCTTATTAATTGAAAAGTTATCCTTTTCTAACTAAGAACCAGGCAACAGTATATTAGGGTCACTCCTTAGGCATGTTATACAGATGCTGAAAGTATCCCCTTCCTGCTTTTCCACGTGATGAAATGTGCACCAGAAGAAGCAGTGGAGAGGAGTCTTAGCAACACAGACCTTTTCCAAGGAGGAAGCAGAACATTCCAGAGAGGAGCCCAAATTAAGAGACTGCACAGTCCCAAGCTGGATGTGGGAGGAGGGGAAAGCTTCAGGGTAGTCCTATTCTAGAATCACCCAGGATACACATATCAAAGTAAAGTGTTATAGCTTTAATTTGGCAAGATTCCGTCTCTTTCACTTAAGCAAATAAAGGATTGGACTCAATTGGATTTCACTCTGTTATCTTTGGACTTGAGTCTGACATTCACATAGTGGAGGGGCTATAACCAAATCATTTTAGACTTTGAAGTTCAAAGGACGAAGCTGAAGAACCCAGGGTTTCTATGATATCACATCCATCCTTCCAATCCATGGAAGAAGACTAAAAACATGGAAAAAAGTTTCAGGTGAATTACAGACCATGGAAATGATTTTTCAGGAGAAATGTGGTTTATCAGACCATGCTTGTTTGGATAACAGATTGCTGGCTGGAGATGAATTTAATGATGAGTTGCTGGCCTCAAGCTCACAAAGTTTAGGAAACGTGCACTTGACCATAAATTGAATTTGATTAGGGGGACTTTAAACTGAAATTAAAAACCAAGAAGGAAGAGCTTTTATTAAGAACATGTGAACTATGAGACTAAGAGTGTGTGAAATTATACTAGGGCCTATTAAATCACTAATCTTCAGAGTATGGGAAATAAACAAGATCAATGTGACCTCTAATTACACAAAGGTAAACATGCTTTGATAGGTGCACTTGAGAATTGCAGAAGTGTTTTCAGAGTAGTAATTTGAAGGATACAATTTTTTCAAAAGAAGCCAAAAAAATGTGTAATATATATATTCAGAATATCCATATTTGCACAGAAATCCTAGGTAATTAACTTAGGGATGCTATCAAGTGTACCTTGGTTGAACTAAGTGGAAGAATCAATAAAAGCAGCACTTGAACTGGTATCTTGAATCATTCACCCACTTCTGAAAGCAAATTGCAATTTACATGAAGTAGTAGTGCTAAGAATGTTCTTCAGAAGGTGGAAGAAGGCATAGGAGAATCAGTTGTCTTTTATAAAAGTTTTAGCCAAGGAAATGAAATAGCAGAGCACCGAATAGTCTTTAGGTATGCAAGAGGATGTCCCCAAGAAGTAAGTCAAGACTGTTCTCTATCTGAAAATGTAGGACATGGAATAACTGTCTTAAACTATGAGAAGACAAAGGCCAGTTCAAGATTAGAAGAATCCTTCTACTAGTACCAGCAGTTCAAAAGTGAAATGCCAACAGGAAGAGAAGTGGTTTATCAGGTCTCTCTTGGGATCCTTTAATTTGGATTCTTACACTGATCAGGGGACTGGATTTAATAGCCTGAGTAGCTTCTTCCAATACAGTGATTCTGGTTCTCCAGGAAAAGGTTTAAAAACAGGCATTTGTGCAACATGTTCTGCAGTGAAAGACAACACAGAGCATTCACTGTGAAATCATTACTGTGAATATATAATAATGTGAATAAATGGTTGGTTGAGAATTATGTAGACAAATTATACTTTATAATAAAACTTATTTTGTTCTCTATTTTTCACCTTTTTAACATCCACAGAGAGTCTAATGTATTTGTGATTTCATTGTCTTCATATTCACTCAAATTGTTAGAGGTTTTTTTTTAAAGAGTTGCTAGAGTAAATCATATCATTTGCTTTATAAATCATACAAAGCAAAAATGTCCCCATCCCATAAGGACACAGTGGTTAGAGGGCAGTACTGCAGGCTACTTCTGCTGACTGCCAGCTGACTGCAATTTGGCAGTTTAAATCTCACCAGGCTCAAGGTTGACTCAGCCTTCCATCTTTCCAAGATGGGTAAAATGTGAATGCAAATCTTTGAGGGCAATATGCTGACTCTGTAAACTGCTTAGAGAGGGCTGTAAAGCACTGTGAAGCGGCATATTAGTCTAAGTGCTATTGCTATTGCTATCCCATCCTCACCCCACATGCACATACATTATTGGCACTGAGAAGGGGAAAAGTCAATCTATAGGAAATAGTAAAAAAAAATAATAATCCATGTGAAACCAAGAATGATATACAGATTGGAAATACCTCTCTGTGTACCAAGTGGTTGCTCAGTATTTGAAAAAAAATTAACAGCTATTCTAATGTCCTGTTTGATACAGGGCACTCTAAAAGCTCTGCATAAATCATTGTCTGTATTGATCTGTTTACCTATAAATGCAAAATAATGTAATTAATGATTAATGATAAATCAGAGCACTCTACATATACAGTAGTCAAGAAATTCTACACTCTAGCCGGCAGCATTGAAGAAGAGACAGAGTGGGAAGGAGAGCTAATGTCATAGATTACAGGGGCTGTTGATCTGAATTTTGGTCAGGAAGCAGGGGTGAAATGCTCCCAGTTCAGACCAGATCGCCTGATCTGGTAGTGATGGAGGCGGGTGATTCAGAGAACCGGTAGCAAAAATTCCTGCCCCCCCGATGCCCAGCTGAGTCGCGCGATCATCAGAGGCTTTTTTTCATCGGCCAAAGAGGTTGTAGAAAAATGCTTTTAAAAGCCTCTGACGATCCCAGCTGAGTTGCCTGGTCAGCAGAGGCTTTTAAAAGAAAAAAAGCTTCTGCTGATCAGGCAACTCAGCTGGGATCGTCAGAGCCTTTTAAAAAAAAAAGCCTCTGCCGATGTAGAGGTTGTAGAAAAAATGGTTTTAAAAGTAAAAAAAAAAAAGTTGGCCACGCCCACCTAGTCACATTACCCCACCACCACCAAACCACGCCCACAGAACCGGTAGTAACAAATTTTAGATTTCACCACTGTCAGAAAGGCATTAAACTAGAGAACTCCCATCACTCTGTACTTCCTAAAATATTCTTGTAAAATAATGTTCCACAAGGGGAACATTAATACCTAATACCTCATGTAACTTGTGATGGCTTCTTCATACAATGTCATAACAATGTAATTGTGACTCGGGACATCTGAATCCAGCATTTTGTTACTCATAGTGGCCAACCAGACATTCTATGGAGTATTCCCTTACACTAGTGGTTCTCAACCTATGGTCCGCAGATCCCTGAGGGGCCGCGATCTCATCACTGGGGATCTGTGAAGGCTTGAAGAAATGTTATGATTTAAATCTTGAGTTAAGTCTTGGTGGTCCGTGGCCATGGCCTGTGGTGAAGAAAAGGTTGAGGACCTCTGTCTTACATTATAAAACAGGGGTGTCAAACTCACGGCCTGTAGGTTACCCCCCATTGATGAGGTAACATTGTTCAGAAAGCCAATAATAACCATTGTGTGACTGCTCTAAAAATATGAAATTGATAAGATCCCCTTACTATTAAACTCTTAATTTTATTTAGGGATAATGATTTTTCTTAATAATTTTAATTAATATAATCTATACAATTTAAGAAAAAACATGTTTTACATTTTTATCTGGAATCAGACTAGGAGTTGTCTTCACTTTCTCTAAAATATCTATTCAATAGCCACAGATTTATTAAATCATGAACATGATACCTCTGTGTAACCTCCTGTGTAAATAGGGGACAATCAAAGAATCAGTGGAGGCAAGAATCAGACTGAAAATCAAAGTATGATTTCAATTGATGCAAGCTTCTAATGATGGCTTTTAACATGGGGCCTATATTGGTTCTTATTAATTTCTTATCTTCTAAGTGAAATGGTATTGCTATGAATAATGGAGAATCAAGTCAAGTTACTGATTAATTTTCCATACTCTCCTCAATAATGGATAGGTCCCAGAACTAGGTGGAAAATCAAAAAAGCATTCTGAAAAAAAGCAATGGCAAACCACTTCAGTATTGCTGCCAAGAAAACTGGGTGACCATGTCCATGGAATGACCTTGACATGAAGGTGATTATCTTGAAGTGAATCTTATCAGAACAGTTTTATGAGAATTGCTGCTGTTTCTAACAATATACAAAACTTGTATTTTGCAAAAAATAAAATCATACAATAACATTATTCAGACAAAAATTTGCTGGTAAATAAATTTGCTCAAAAATAATTTCTGTCTTCCTGAGGTATTTCCTACATAAGATTTCTGTTTCCTAGATATTCTTCTAGTAGTATTCTTGAGCTTATCTTGGATTTATTGTATGGTGGAAAATGTTACTGTTTCATATAAACATTCATGGGGGTTTTTTGTCTTCTTACAGAGTGATTTTTGATGCACTCATACAAGTTCTATCACTTTCAGGAGCCCCATATAAATTCTTCTCCCATGAAATTAAAATAAAATCAAATGCAATTTATTTTCCATTTTATTAAGGGAGTATAGTCAAAATAAGATGATAGATGATAGATCGATGATAGATAGATAGATAGATAGATAGATAGATAGATAGATAGATAGGCAGGCAGGCAGGCAGGCAGGCAGACAGACATGATAGACAGATGATAAATCAATAGATAATGAGAGATAATGTAGATCTAGATCTAGATCTAGATGATATAGATATAGATATAGATATAGATATAGATGATATAGATATAGATACAGATATAGATGATATAGATAGATATAGAGATATAGATATAGATATATAGATATAGATATAGATATAGATATAGATATAGATATAGATATAGATATAGATATAGATATAGATATAGATATAGATTTTTCACAGCACTAAATACTGGATAGCATTTTAGTGGCTCTTGCATTACAATAGTAAATGCTGATCTAACATTTGACAATTATAGTGCTGGAACTATTTTATACATGGTTTGTTTTATAATTTATTCTATAGTATTTACATGCCTGATTATTTGGAAGGTAGAACACATAGATAAGGAAAATTCTGCTGCTCCTTCTATGGGCATAAATTTGTATATAAGATATTGTGATTAGCATTGTGATTGTGCATAAAGAACAGTGGTGGGTTGCTACCGGTTTGCCCCGAATTGGGCAAACCAGTAGCGGTGGCGGGAGGCTCTGCCCACCTGCTTGGATGTCTCTGCGCATGCACAGAAGCTTCTGCACATGCACAGAAGCAGTGTACGCACATTTGGGCACACGCGTGCCTGCGAGCGAACTGGTAGCAGCCAAAATTGTAACCTGCTACTGATGCAGAATATCATAAGGTATAACTTTAGAACCAGGGAGACACTGGATCAAGTCCACCCCCAGCCATGGAAGTTTAGTGAATGACTTTAGGCCAGGCACTTTCTCTCACACATGCTAATCTAATTGACAAGATTGTTGCAGAAGCTAATCTGGGTCGGTCACCAGGACTAGACGTTTAGTCTTCCAAGCTTTCAGACTCATGCTGGAGCCCATGATTCTCAGGGAACTTCTCTCTAGCAGATACATTCAAAGCTTGGAAAACTAAACTCTGGTCCCAGTGTTGGAGCCTACAACATTATTCTGGGACACATATATTTGCATTCATTCAAGGCAAGATTGTTGTTAGAGGAAAAGTATAAAGGAAAAGGATCTCTGTACATCACCTTGAGTAAAGGAAAGATGTAATTTAATGTATAAATAACCAATAACATTCCTGTGATTGTCCCCACTTAAATGGCTCTGATTTCCAAACATTATTTCACTGAGTTGTATTCATATAAAATGAGTATAGTCAGATATATTGGTTAGCTTAACCTGTTTACACAGCTCATTTTATTTCGGGTCACCAATGAAAATAAAGAAGTGAAAGTTTAAAACTATTGTATTTAATTCTGGAATGGGCCCTCATTCATAAAGGATTCAGGCAGCTCTGCTTGTCCCTTGAAGTTTTCCATATTTTTCATAGCTTTCCTATCCTTTCTCTTTCCCTTAAAAGCTCATTAAGGAAAAAAAGGCATGGAAAATGCAGGGGTTATTGATGGAAAGAGTTAGGAGACACCATATGGAATAAAATAATCATCCTCCCCATCTTAAGGACAGCTTCTGTTTTACTAGTTTTTCTTTAGATTGCATTGTTGAATGTATGCCAGTTTTAGACAATCAAATACGATGGACGAGAGGCCATGCTTCAAAAAGGTGAATTAGAATTGCATATAGTTTCTGTTGTCAAAGACTCTAGAGAAAAATGGAAGAAGTTCCATATGCAGACAGAGCATGAAATCCTTAGCAAGAATATTGATTAAATAAATGTGCCAATCTAAAAGAGAAAGCTAAACTCTGAAAGCTAGAAGGAGTATGAAAAATTCATGTTGTATTCCTGATAGCATCAATGGAATCTAAATAACTGATATTTTTTTCTGTTAGGGATATCACTTGCTGGTTTAGTTATTCCTGAAAGCTTCCTACATTTTTAAAACAGTAGTCACATTTGTATTTTCTGGTTGCTTTGGCTGAATCATGGGATACAACGCTAGTCATATACAGTAGCTCAGTGTTTATAGTTTTTCTTCAGATCAGAATTTTGGAGGACATTTTTAAGGAAATAATAATTCTGACTTACTGATTTGTGGGCGGTCTCTTCTGCCTTTGTGTTCAAGGAGAAATACCTTGAAATACCACAAATACTTTGTGTTCAAGATCTCTTCCTCCTCCTGTTATACTTCACAGAGCCCAGAAACTACTGTATATGTGAATCACATTAGTCTGAAAATGAGTGACTTTAAGCTGAGTTTCCATGTCCTAGTTTCACATCTTAAATACTACTCCAGTTCTCTGACTGATATTAAACAGTTGGAGCTGTTCATTAAATGTCGGAATTGGGCTCAGCTGTTGAGCCCGGCGTGCTCGACATACGGACGGGACGGGAAGGACGAACGGTGGAGGCTCGGGGACAGATATAACTCACGGAATCCTGTGCTAAATTCACACGATGATAGATGGGTGGTGGGAAACGCGACACACGCGAGGGGGTGGAAGTGCGTCGGGTTAGGATAGCCAGATTAGCGCAAGAACTGAAGAAAACGCCGGAAACGCAATTACAGACTATTAACAGAGACGATCATTACAAAAGGGGTGGGGAACGGGGATATAAGGCGCTACGAGGCGGATGCTCGTAGCGCCAACTTTGAAGGATTTTGAGGCTTGGCGTTGTCTCGTATCTGACGAAGCATTAAACCAGGATTCACTCACAATTGATGTGTCCAGCTGTGTTTTATTGCTGTCTCCGTGCTGTGCGGGACAAGGAGCTGAGAGTCATCCAGTCAATGCATGGACAATTGCATACCATCTCAACCTGTCCATAGCAACCATTTGTAGGTCTTCCAAAAGAAAATTCCAATACTTTGTTTCATCCCATCCATCATCTTGTCCATTAATTTCTATTTCTTTTATTTCCCTCAAATCTGCAAAGCATAATTGTGTTTTTTTTTCTAGTCTATTATCCACTCATATCACATGCTCCAAAAGGATAGAGTATAACTAATGGGTGGAATGAAGACATTGGAAAAATTGAGATTCCTGGAAATACAGGGAAATTTTGATTGGATAAAAGCAGGAAATAGGTTAACAGAGTTTTACCAAAATCATTACTATCAACACACCTGCTCCAAACTTTTCACAAAAGGTGAATAATATCAGAATCAAAATTATAGCAATACCAATAGCACTTAGATTTATATACTGCTTTACAGCCCACTCTAAGTGGTTTACAGAGTCAGCATATTGCCCCCAACAATCTGGGTCCTCATTTTACTCACCTCGGAAGGATGGAAGGCTGAGTCAACCTTGAGCCTGGTGAGATTCGATCTGCCAAACTGCTGGCAGCCGGTGATCAGCAGAAGTAGCCTGCAGTACTGCACTCTATCTACTGCACCTCCACAGCTCTATTATACTTTATAAATGCACAGTAAAGTGCAATCCAGTCAGTTAAGATATTTGTTTATTTGTTTGTTTGTTTGTTGACTGATTTAGAAAATTTATATGGCTGCCCAATTCCAAAGAAGACATTATAAGGGAACTGCTGTCATGAGACCTGTTCAGATGGAGAAGTTTGAGCTATTAGGAAAAGAGGTGGAAGGCTTGAGGTGGTAGGCTTGCCCTCATGAACTGTTTACCATCACAAAAGACATCTTGAGAGACATCTCAGGGCCATGTGCTCAGACTTTACCACTAACCCACTGCTGAAGCTTCAAGCTGGTTTTAGTTGAAGGAGAAGTTCTTGTGCTCTTCTCCTAAATCATAATTCCCCATACAAACAATCCCGTGCACATTGGGGAGGAGCCTGGGAATGACATGGTCAGGACCAACAATCTGCCTAGCTCCCACTACCACCAGAAGTCCATTAAGAAAAGGACATGACTCCCTATTCAGTTGATATGAATTGCCATTCGAGGATATCATTTTGACTTGGGGCTTTGAGGGAGTTTGAACTCCTAAACTCCATGATTTTGTTTTGTTTTGCACTATTGCTTTTCTAGAATATTAATAATCTATTGTGTGTGGGGGGGCTTATTTTAAATAACTTTGAGCTAAGGACACAAGATTCCAAAGTGAAAGCAAAAGAGGATGGCTTGAGATTGGCTGGTTGCATATGAAAGAGAGCTTGCTTGTTTGCTTGATGGTTGAGGAACCTCAAGGGTTGCAATTATTTGAAAAGACCCCAGAAAACAACAGACTACAAACAGAAGTACCCCTCTTGTGAGAGAAAAAGGAAGATAACAATTAAATGCATGAAATTTTCTACCAGCCAAAGCAGCAAATCAGATTGCCTTGCAAGTCAAGGACAGAGGGAATATTCCCCACTGTTAATGAGAACCAGTTGGTTGTGGATGCTGGATGTACAGTGAGCCTTTGGGATGCTTGACTACTGATCCTACATTGTTGGAGGATTAGCTCGCTTGCCTTTAATGAAACCAGTAAAAACCCAAAGAACCTCCAGGCATTACAGGAGAGGATCTATAGATCTGTCAGTTTTCATTCAGAAGACAAAGAAATCAGTGATCCTATAGCTTAAACTTCTAAAATTAAGGTTGTTTTTCAAGAGGACTGGCTTAACAAACCACCTCAATCTCAAGTAGGGATGAGAAGGAGATTTTTCTTTTTTTGTCTCTTTGTATCTTTAAAGCTGGTTTGAAATACTTTAAGTCATCAAACCCTACATAAGGAGATAGTTGGCTTCCTTATTTCCAGAGATTTAGGAGTGATGGTTGAGGATTAGAACAAGAGTCCAGAATTCTTCTTTCCCTCCCACATATTTTATTTTAACAATAGGTTTGGGCTGATAGACTATTTAAAGACTCACTGTGCAGCTATAAACAGGAAACAAACTTGCTTTCATGTTCATGTTCGTTTGTCAGAAGGCATTAACTAACATGGTGATTCCAGAATTTCTTTAGTGAAGCTTTTTTGGAAAACCAGAATTTCTGCTTGTCTGTTGAAGTCTTTTAAAACAGTAGTCCCAACCTTTTGGGCACTCTAGGTCACATGGAGAAGAATTGTTAGAAAGCAATGATTTGCACAAACTGATCAGCTACATAACCATCCCTTCAATCCCTTTGCTTTCGTGACCAGAGTTACTGTGACTACAGACTCCTCCTTATTTTGTAGTTCAGTCATGGGGATATTGATCTTGCAGAAGACCCACCATAAAGACCAACCACAGAGAAAATCAACAAACCAAAGGACTCCACGGGACTCATACAGATTCCACTTCAAAGTACTTTCCTCGGAATCTTGTCGTCCACTGCCATCAAACCTTGTAGCAGATATCAATACAACAGCCTGCTGTAGTTTATTGATTTGTAGAATGGAAATTCAAATATTTTTTACTTTTATTTATTCAGTGTTGATATACTGACCTATTCCAATCAACTCGAGGTCAGAGAATGTTTGTTATTTGTTTGTTTGTCTAAAGCAGACTCCCCCATTTTGTGGTTAGCCAGTAGACAGATTCTGCAAATAGAGAACAAATCACTCTCCTGAAAGAAATCCATGTTGTTTTTTCTGAAGGAACAAACTCCTGGGCTTAGTTGCTGAGATATGGCAAAGGACAGGCTGTGGGCATCCATTTTTTCTGTCAGCTTGCATCCTGCCACCCACCATCATCCCATCTGAAAGGTGGGAGGAAAATACATTTTCTATGGTATTCTTCTGTACCAGATTTAGGGATTGGGAATGGAAGGCATTGTTTGTGGTTGTTCTTTTCTCTGTGGATGGTGTTGGTAGCATGAGAGAGAGTTAGTCTAGGTCCCTAAGATGTTGGGAATCTTAGGAATCAGTGCTGTAAAGATATTAAATCTTTTAACATATTCATCTTTAACATCTACATGAAACTGCTGGGTGAGGTCCTTCAATGTCATGAGGTGCAATATCATCAGTATATTGATGATGCCCAATTATACATCTCCATCCTTGGCCAGGTATGTGATGTCATTTCAGTGCTGATATGCCTAGAAATTGTGGGGATCTAGATGAAAGGGATTAGTTTTAACGTAGCCCTAGTCTGGCTTTGGGGCTGTGCCCTCGATGCCAGATCTGGTAATATATTATCACCAGATAATCCTGGTACACAGGTTGAAGGTGTTCCTAGACTCATCCTTGCTCAAAGAGCAAGTAGCAGCCATGGCAACCTTTGCACAAATACGCACATCAATTGCAACCATTCTTTTTTTTTTTTAATTTGATTTATATGCCGCCCTTCTCCGGAGACTCAGGGCGGCTTACAATGCGTTAAGCAATAGCCTTCATACTTTTGTATATTTTATACAAAGTCAGCTTATTGTCCCCACAAACTGGGTCCTCATTTCACCTACCTTAGAAAGGATGGAAGGCTGAGTCAACCTTGAGCCTTGGAGAGATTCGAACCAGCAGAAATTGCAGGCAGCTGTGTTAATAACAGGGTGCGTATACCACTGTACTATCAAGGCTTGGTGGCCATGCTCATGATCAATCATGCCTTGGTCATTTCACACTTGGACTATTGCATTATGATGTGCATGAGGCTGTCTTTGAAGACTCCCCAGAAATTAAAATTGGTCCAGATTGCAGCAGCTCACATTATGAGTATACCTGTATAAATCTATCTGTGTTACACTGCTGCTGTGTAGTCCCTATTAGGTCCCAGTTTCTTTCTGAGTGCAAGTCAAGGTGCAGGCTATTATCATTAAAGTCTTACATGACAGGGGCACCATTTGCAGGATCATCTCTCTCTAAAGGTATTTGCTCCTTTTCACCCGATTAAGTAGGCAGATGCACTCCAGGTAGCACATTAGCATCTAGTGAGACTTAGAAAAAGTGCCTTTTCTGAGGCAACCCTTACTCTGTGGAACCTCTTCCCCCTAGAATCTGGCAGACCCTCATTTGGCCTTCCAAAAAGTCATAAAGAGCTGGCTTTTCCCACAAGTGCTAGGATAGGGTAAAGTTGGAGACCAGGAATTGTATAGATTGATGGATTGGAAAGGATGGGTTTTCTTGGATTTCTTGGAATTTTTTTGTTTTCTATTTTTGTTTTTATTATTGTTGTAAACCACTCAGAGTTGTGTTTTAAAAGATAAGAAGTCATGTAAGATACAGACAGACAGAAAGGCAGACAGACGGACAGATATTCTGTGGGAGAAGTTCCTCAACCTGTCCCAACTTACATTCAGGAGAGTGATTGGGGTTGGAGCAGTGGTGAAATCCATTTTTTTTTTACTACCGGTTCTGTGGGCGTGGCTTGGTGGATGTGGCATGGTGTGCCTTGGTGGGCATGGCAGGGGAAGGATACTGCAAAATCTCCATTCCCATCCCACTCTGGCACCAGCCAGAGGTGGTATTTGTCGGTTCTCCGAACTACTCAAAATTTCCGCTACCGGTTCTCCAGAACCTGCTGGATTTCACCCCTGGGTTGGAGGTTCCTATTAGAAATTGACCAACGGGAAGGAGAAGGGAGGATGGCTAGGAAACCATCAGTTGTTGCTCTGAAACTGCCCCAATTGCAAATGTACACAAATATTGTCCAGCCTCTTTGCTGAGATACAGAAAAGCTTAGTCATGGGGGCAGCTCATTTCATGTCAACATATTTTCTGAGAGAAGGAAATCACATAAAGGGGCTTTAGATGAGCTCAAAACACAAAACAGACAAAATAAACCATCATTTGTAACAATAAATATGAGTGAAGAAGCCCACATAAGAATCGAAAGCAAGAAAAAGATGGCATTCTGAGAAGACAATAAAAAGAAATAGATATTTTCACAGGAATTGAAAACTCAGGAAACAATTAAAGGTAGTTTTGAGGACAATATTATGCAAACCCATGTTTTCATACATCACTGGGCTGGAAGAGTGTGAACAATGACCCAACCTAAGTAACTGAGCCTTCTATTAAGGACCTGGAAACAGTCCCAGATCAAAATTGTCCTACCCAATGGCACTCTAGGTTATATCTTGTATAGTTATTACATGAACCTTCCATTCTTTCTGCACTGAAACAGCAGTGCTAGAAAGTCTTTAAAAAGAAAGCAAAGTGGTTCATGACCAAAATTTCTCCCTCTCCAGATGTAGCTGCATCATGTATGGTATTCTATTCCAGGAATCCATTACAAGTTTGAATACTCTCTAGAATTGATGAAATCATCCATATCAAAAAAAATACCCCCAAAAAAGTGTGACAATGCTTGAGGTCCATAGATAATGAAAGAAGAACTTCACAGATATCTGTATTTTTCATTCATCTTAAGTAAAAGAGAGTTAAGCCAGAGCAGAACAGTATGCTGGAAACATGATATCAATGGCAGTCCAGTTCAATTTCATCCTTTTAATGGATTCAACAAACAAAAACTTTGCATTTACCTTGGCAAGGGCTTTTCTAATATGTTATTTGAACTGAGCGATGGCATTTTGATTGCATTCACCTTTCGCTTTGTCCTTGTCGATGGAGGACCACATTTTAGGAATGATGCTGAAGAGCACTTAGCCAAGATATGTAACTAAAAATATTCTGTAATTAAATGATTTCAAGGACTGGGAAATGCAGCCAATCTGATGAATAACGTTGAATAAAGCCTGCATTCTCCAGCTCCCAGATCCAACTGTTTGATGACATATACAAAGACCTTTTATCGTTCCCCTTTCCCTCCCCCCATGTTAGTGTTCAGTCTTTTAAAGCATTTTATTCATGAGAATTCTGGCTTCATTAATGAAGGCCTTCAGAGAAAAAGAAAGAAGAAGAAAGCCAATGCATATCCAGATGTCTCTTTTTACAAGTTCTGGGTAGAGAGAAAACAATCTATATGGTCTTAAATACGGAGCTATACAATAATTTAGAATAGAATCCATTATCTCAGGAATGATTTCTCATAACATGGGACTCCTTGAAAAGCAGTCTTATTTAAGAATTGAATAGAATAGAATAGAATAGAATAGAATGGAATGGAATGGAATGGAACGGAACGGAACGGAACGGAACGGAACGGAACGGAACGGAATGGAACAGAACAGAACAGAATAGAATAGAATAGAATAGAATTTTTTTTATTGGCCAAGTGTGATTGGACACACAAGGAGTTTGTCTTGGTGCCTATGCTCTCAGTGTCCATAAAGGAAAAGATACGTTCATCAAGAATCATAAGGTACAACACTTAATGATAGTCATAGGGTACAAATAAGCAATCAGGAAACAATATCAATATAAATCGCAAGGATACAAGCAATGGGATGTTTTAAGACAGGCATGGTTTTTTTCTGATTACGTAAGTACAACTTAAAACTAGCTGGTTGAGCTGGTTCCAAAGGACCATCAGTACAAATGTGAGCAATTTCTCTACTCCTCAGATATGTTTTTATCTTTTCCACATGACAAGTAGTCCTTGGCTTACAACCTTTCATTTAGCAACCATGCAAAGTTACAATGGCACTGAAAAAAGTGACTCCCAATCAGTCCTTGAACTTACAACCATCCCAGCATTCTCATGGTCATGTGATAAAAATTCAGACCCTTGGCAAGCAGCATGTATTTACGATACATGCAGCTCAGGGACATGGGATTTGCAAAAGGCTTTGTAGCCAGCTCCTGACAAGTAAAGTCAGTGGGGGAAGCTGGATTCACTTAACAATCAGATGATTCACTTAATTGCAATGCTTTCCTTAATAATGTGACCCAGTTTGGCCTAGTGGTTAAGGCATCAGGCTAGAAAGTCAGAGACCACGAGTCCTAGTCCTGCCTAAACATGAAAACCAGCTGTCTCAGCCCAACTGATCTCAAGGGTTGTTATTGTGGAGAAAATAGGAGGAGGAAATTGTGTTGGATTATGTACACCGACTTGAGTTATTTATAAAACTATTAAAAGTTGGATATAAATAAATAAAAAAGGTAATAACCATTGGGTGTGACTCGCTTAAGAACTGCCTTGCTTAACAACAGAAATTCTATTCCCAATTGTGGTCATAAATCAACAACTACCCATATTAGCTCTTACTGCTGCAATTCTCTGTATTTAAGAAGAGGCTTAAACTGTCTGTAGGAGTACAGGTTGCCAATTAATACCAGATCCTAAGCAAGAGGCTTATATACTGTATGTCTTGCCTAGGCACTGGGATTCTGGCCTCTCTTACAGCTCTTGTTGCTCAAAGTATATTTATAAAGACACATTAAAATTACAAACAAATCAATATTTCATTTACCCATTGTAATATCAGAATGTTTTATATAATTTATTTAATATGCCACCATCTTAACTAATGAAGAGCACATTCACACTATTGACATTTGGGATTCTGTTTTATATGCCACATAAAATGCCAGTTCAGTTATTTTCTCAAGGTTATAAAGTGAATTTCACTTCTGAACATAGATATAGCTGGGGTTCAAGTCCATCATTCTATGTTTGTTTAAGATTATACAGTGTTGGCAAAGAATTCCAGTCTGTATTTCTTTCTTATTCTGAATTTCTTAACATTATGCAGACTGTAGCATTTTAGAATTCAGAGTAGACTTTAAAGGCTATTGCAGAATGTAGAATGCAGAATATAACTCTAATACCCTTGGAGGGGACCGTCAAACCTTCCTCCAGGGAGGAAAAGCCCTGCAGCTCCCACTTCAACTGGTTCTTACTGTTTAATCAGTGTTTTTCAAACCTGGCAATTTTAAGATATGCATACTTCCAGAATTTCTCAGCCAGAGGAATTACAGGATTTCCAATACATAAAAGAGTATTTGAAAACTCATGGGCATATTTGCCAAATCAGATGAAGTTCATTTTTAATGTGTACCTCTGAAAAGCAAATAATTGCTCTATAACATTTTTCTAATCACAAACTTCATAGTCATGAACAGAAATACATTTATATGGTTATACACAAGTATTGGGTTAAACCTCTATGGGCAGCCAAGTTGATTCATTCTCTAATAAGAATAGAATAGAATAGAATAGAATAGAATAGAATAGAATAGAATAGAATAGAATAGAACAGAACAGAACAGAACAGAACAGAACAGAACAGAACAGAACAGAACAGAATAGAATAGAATAGAATAGAATAGAATTCTTTATTGGCCAAGTATGATTGGACACAGAAGGAATTTGTCTTGGTGCATATATGGTCTCAGTGTACATAAAAGAAAAGATACATTGGTCAAGAATCATAAGGTACAACACTTAATGATAGTCATAGGGTACAAATAAGCAATCAAATCATATTAGGAAACAGTCAATATAAATCTTAAGGATACAAGCAACAAGGTTACAGTCATACAGTCATAAGTGGGAGGAGATGGATGATAGGAATGATGAGAAGATTAATAATAGTGCAGACTTAGTAAATAGTTTGTCAGTGTTGAGGGAATTATTTGTTTTGCAGAGTATGGCAATTAGGAATATGTATATTCCGTATATACATATTCTACTGTATATCTATTTATCTATCTATCTTAATTCTTTCCTGTAGCATAACTGAAAGTGTCATTGGTTTATCTGTGAAGGACTTAGCCAAGAAGGGATAGGATAAACACTGAACATGAAGATGATCAATCAGAAAGCCACTAATGCTCCATTAGAATCAAAGCAATCTAAATCCACTTCAAAAAAAACCCCACTTCAATTAACTTATTGCATCTCTACTTCAATCTCCATGGTATGGTCTCTAAGAATGAGGACTCAACTAAATAAAACCAGGTGTAAACATGACCTTATAAAGAAAATAAAAACCAGTTCAAGTATCACTGTAAGATATGCACTAAATTAGACTCAGCGTCAATCCTCTTTTGTTCCTATTTATCATGAGATTCTTCTTCTAAGCTTGTTAAGATAACTTTTGAAGCAGAAATATGCATTGAGGAGACCATTTTTAGTTAAGAATTTCATAGCTGAAATTGTATTGCTAAGAGGAAAGTCAAAATTCCAAGATGTAGAATGACTTAATTATATGAAGGCAGGTCAAAGACCGTACAGAAGTCTTGCTCCCTTTTTTTCTAATGATCAAGCAGTATTCATTTCTATTGTTATCAGCTTTGGTTTTGTTGATCTCCCCAAAGTGTTAGAAATAAAATGAAGCATGTTTCTATTATTTCTATTATATGAGTCTTTTATATTCAAGAAAGGAAAAATATTCATAAGCTTCTCAGATAACCGCACAAGATGGTTGCAACAAATATTCTGTGAACCTAATGCACTATTCCAAACATTGTGTTTCTTTACTACAATCTGCATAATTCACTACTTCATAGTGTATATATGTACAGTATATCATACTGTTATAGAATGCAATTCTCCTTGGAAAGGGTTTTTTTGTTTTTTTATTTTTGCTTTTCTTGTCTAATATTAAGCTATAAGAAACTAGGGGCCAAAATCAACCCATCTCATTGGACCACAGATTTAAAAGGTTTAAAGGTTTTCCCTGTCCTGTCATGACCAACTCAAGAGGGCATCTCCAATTCTCAGTCAAGGAAGGCTGCATTGTTTGAGAGTCATCATGTAGCCAATATGAAAATATTTATTTATTTTATTTATTTATTTATTTTTATATGCCGCCCTTCTCCAGAGACTCAGGATGGCTTACAATGCGTTAAGCAATAGCCTTCATACTTTTGTATAGTTTATACAAAGTCAGCTTATTGCCCCCACAAACCTGGTCCTCATTTTACCCACCTTAGAAAGGATGGAAGGCTGAGTCGACCTTGAGCCTGGTGAGAATTGAACTCGCAGTAATTGCAGGCAGCTGGATGTTAAATGCTGCCTTAGTAGGAGGCATTAGCCTCAGGCTCCTTGGAAATATGGAATGTATTAACCTTTTCCACTGAAGTGGAACCTATTTATCTACTCACATTTGCATGCTGTCACACTGCTAGGTGGGCAGGAGCTTGGGCAAGTAACAGGAGATTACTCTGTCACATGATGTTTGAATATTGAACCTGGCAGTTGGCTTTCCAGCTGACAAGCCCAGTGTCTTAACCACTGAGCCATTGCACTGCCCTGACCAACAGGAAGTATTTCAATACAGGACTTTGGGGTTAGGTGTGTCTGTGCCAAATTCTTTTCTGAAGTGTGAACTGCAGCGCAAGGGACCTGGCTCTTGTCTGTAACTGGAGCATGTCTATCATGTCTATCATGACATCCAGAGCAGGGTGCTATTCAGCAGATGGAAATTTTGAGTAATTTGGAGAACCAGCAAATACCACCTTTGGCTGGCCCCAGGTGGGGTGGGAATGGAGATTTTGCAATATCCTGCCCCAGGAGTGGGGAAGGAACAGAGATTTTGCAGTATCCTTCCCCTGGAGTGGGATGGGAATAGAGATTTTGCAGTATCCTTCCCCTGCCGCTCCCACCAAGCCGTGCCAAGCCAGAAGCGGTTGTAAAAAAATTTGAATTCCACCACTGATCCAGAGGAACACAAATAGTCTAAACCAGTAGTCCAGACATACCTTGCAAGTTAGTTCAGTCCAGGTCTGAAAGCATATTTCTCCTCTGCCACTTCACATTCCAAGAATCTAGAAAAGGTCCCTTCTGAGATGTTTCCATGCCCACATTTCTTCTGCAGGCTAAGCTGCCTCTTATCTGATCCCACTGGCTGTGATTCTCCCCCATCTCTCAAGACCATTCTTACATAACATTACAGTAGGCAATCTAGTGATGTCCGGATGTTTTGCTCCATCATTTCTAGTTAGCTTGGCCAAAACATCCAGGATGACATTGGCTAAAGAGTGCTTTGGTAATCATACTCGATAGGGAATACTTGGATAGGATAGGATACTTGCGGGACCGCCTACTACCACCAATAGCCTCCTACCAGCTGGTACGCTCTCATAGAGAGGGGCTCCTCCGGGTGCTGTCGGCCAAACAATGTCGACTGGCAGCCCCCAGGGGGAGAGCCTTCTCTGTGGGGGCACCTACTATCTGGAACGAGCTCCCCCCCGGAGATACGGAGGATCCCGGATCTGCACACCTTCCACCACGCTCTAAAGACCTTTTTATTTCACCAGGTAGGCCTGGCCTAACTTTCTCCCTCTTTTTAAACAATTTTTAATATTTTTAATATTCAAAGTTTAAATTTGTTTTAAATTGATTGGGGTTTTAATCTGTCTAGGCCAAACTATTTAATTCGAATTTTTTTCTGCTTTTTAAATTTTGTATGTATGTATTTTATTGTTGGCTGTTCACCGCCCTGAGTCCTTCGGGAATAGGGCAGTATATAAATCAAATAAAAGTAAAGTAAAAGAAGGAAACAGGGGGGTGAGAATATTTCCAACACATCAACAGTCATGCAGGTGAAATGGATGGCATAGAACTTCAAAAAATAAATATGTTTTTTTAAACATTCTGAATGTACATGTGCTGGTATATTTGTATTCCAAGATAAGAACAGATTCAGAGTTTAACTTACTGTAAATTATTGTTGGCTTCAAATTTTACTTTCTTTTTCAAGTCCCGAAAAAGCCTTATAAGGAAAAAAAATCTGTGCGGCTGAGAGTAAAGGGTTCAGCTGTGGAGATGGCTAATTTGCAGGAGTTTATCAGACAATCACTTTCTTTAAAGTGAACACTTTAAAGAACATGCTTATCCTTTCTTGATTAATTCCCAAAGACATATCAGTTTCCCTTTGCCAGATTTAGGATTTTATTACAGCCTCACTAGGTTTCCTCAAAAATGAATTTAAAAGAAATGTCACTTTAGATATGTCAAGGAGTCGCAGTCTTTCCAGTAGACTATATTATTAAAACCAAATTTGTCTCTACATGAATGCAGAACATAAATATGTTTGCAACACATTTTTTCCATTGCAAGTTTGACTTGGAGCTGTCAATGCTGTTTAACTTCTTGAATTTTTCTTTGGACATTCTGATCCTACTGACTCTAGGCAACTCAACCTAAGGAATGTCCAGAAAATGTGTGTGTGTGTGCACGCTCATGCACGCACCTTGATAATCTACTATGAATGTTGTTAATGTATTAGCAGCACATATATAACCCAACCCTATTATTACAACACTAGCACAAAACAAACAAGGAGTGGTAAGATAATATACGCACACATACATTCAAAAAAAAATCAAACTTAGAGAATATAGCAGATGGCCATAATAAAATGCTAATAGCAAAAGCAACAAATCGGCCTGACTCTTTAAAACTTTCTTTTTTTAAATAATGTCATAATCTTCCTTGAACTAAGCCCTGAATAAATAAAATGGTAAAATGGTAAATCAAAATTTGCCATAAAATGCAGCAGTTAGTAGATTCCAGTGAGTGAGAGATGATAGATAGATAGATAGATAGATAGATAGATAGATAGATAGATAGATAGATAGATAGATAGATAGATACAGTACATACATACAGTGGTGGCCAAAATTTTGGAAACCTTTTGGGAAAAGTGTATTTTTGAGGTTTGATGGCTAATAACACTTTTTGGGGGACGTTTCAAGATCATCATATTCCACTGCTGGAATGGCCTGGGAATAGCCCAGACCTTAACCCAATTGAAAATCTATGGAGTCAACTAAAGAAATTTATTAGTCAGAAGCAACCCAGCAATAAAACCCAGTTAATAGAAACAATCATTCATTATAACATCTGCAGAACTAAAAGGCTTGGTTCAGTCCATGGGAAGACGTTGTAAGGCCGTAATTCATGCTAAAGGTTACCCAACTAAGTATTAACTGACATGATAATTTTTGTATATCTCATTTTTTTCTACGTGTTTCACTTTTCTTCTTTATACTGTAACTGCTTTTCTAATATCAAATCCTTCATAAAAGTTATTGCATTACAATTTACATTCTTGATTAAATTATCTTTCCATTGATATATAATTTTATGGTACTACTCCAAAGAAAGTGGTGTTATTAGCTAGTTTTAGTGAATACACTTTTCCCACAATTTTGGCCACTACTTTAGATAGATGGTAGATAGATAGATAGATAGATAGATAGATAGATAGATAGATAGATAGATAGATAGATAGATAAATAGATGTTGTAAGTTGCTAAGTTATGTCTAACCCATCGCAACCCCGTGGATAACGTTCCTCCAGGCCTTTCTGTCCTCCACCATCCTCTGGAGTCCATTTAAGCTCATCCCTACTACAGATAGATAGATAGATAATAGATAGATAGATAGATAGATAGATAGATAGATAGATAGATGGATGGATGGATGGATGGATGGATGGATGGATGGATGGATGGACGGACGGACAGACAGATAGACATACATACATACATACATCGGGGTGGGTTCTAAAATTTTTTACTACTGGTTCTGTGGGCGTGGCTTATTTTGTGGGCATGGCTTGATGGTCATGTGACAATTATTTAGGATTTAGCAGAGGTACTGGTCTACCAGGCTTTTAACTGCTTGCAGAGCTGTACTGATCTACCCATTTATTTTTTGCAGGCACCGGTCTACTCATGTATTTTTGCAGGCACTGATCTACTCATGTATTTTTGCAGGCACTGGTCCACCCATTTATTTTTGCAGGCACTGGTCTACTCATTTGTTTTCTTTTAACATTGATCAGCTGTAGGGCGGCCCTTTGAAGCCCGGTGGCAAGAGTTTAAACAGTTTTTTCCCCTCTAGCCATCAGCTGGGACTCAGGAGGCAGCAATAGATTGGGGGTGGGGCCAAATAAAAGGTAAGAATAATGCGGGGGGGCGCAGGGGGTGGGGGGGCAGAACCGGTTCAGTGACGTCATTTCATCACCGCTTAACCCACCACTGACATACATACATACATACAGACATACATACATACATACATACTGTCCCTGTCTAGTGACCACAAACTGAAGTAATACATTGGCTGGAAATATATGGCTGTTTTGGACAAAGCTGGTAAGCAAATTAAAAATAATATCTGTAGATACCTACTAGGCAAATCAAGACATCTCTTACAGTTTCTGATGTTACAGGTAGTCTTCAGAAGAGTTAAAACCTGTGCACAGCCTGAAAATCATGGAGGAGAGGAGAGGAGAGGAGAGGATCTACTGTTGATGCTGCATTATTTAAACTGGTTGAAGAGTAGCAGGAATGAGATGCCCTTCTAGTAGCAGCATGTGATCAGCTAAAGTGCTACAGTGGTGGCAACACAGAAGAGGCCAAACATTGATCAACTGAACTTAGGTACTCCTTCTAGATAAGCAATGATGGGAGACTTCATTCCTAATTCCCATAAGATTTAGGGGCCCAGTGGAAAGTTAATAAGCACAAGGGGACTAGTAAGAGGATCAGCATCCTGACATAAAAACAGCCCATGAAGTACAGGCAATTTTATGCTGTACTCCAATGCCAATAAAGCCAATGGAGCAAGAGCCAGCCTTTCTATCTCATTCTAATTCCTCATTCTTGGTGAGGATGGGATTCAGGATCAAGATCTATTTCATGTTCTGTCAGGAGAACCCTGCTAGAGAAAACAGCCTGTTTATAGTCTTCCAAGAAGTTAGTATGCCAATTGGGATTCAGTGGCCCAGAAGAATAAATAATGGTATAAGATACACAAACTAGGAGGTGTAAATTTCCATTACCTCATGGCTCAGCTCTCTGAAGGCAATAAAATTTCCCTGTAAAATAGGCATAAACTTTGTCCTTTGCTCACATTTCAGGTTAGGACAAGAAGGAGTGGGAAGGTCAGGGAACCTGACACTGAAGGGAGGTATTAAGAGGGAGCCGAGTTTAGAGTCTGCACTGCAGAAAGTAACACAAGGCCAGACCTCTGCCGGAATACTTGAAACCTATCTTACAGCTTCCAAGAGAATGCAGTTACTCTTGTGAGATTCTTGTAACAGGTGATTAGCAATAGAATTTCCATTTTAGATTCTTCACAAAGGATTCTGGTTGCTTTTGCCTGACAGAACCCATGATGACTCAAATTCGTGAGAACGGCTACTGCCAATTGTATATAAATAATGCCAGGGTGCTAAAGAAAGTCCTGGACTCAATTAAATTCCAATCGAAGCACATGTTGAGATATTTTAGGATGCTAAATCTGGATGCCAGAACTGTCTTGGTGCCACTATAGGCTCTGATAAGAATGCACTTTTTTTTTTTTGTTCAGATACTAAGGAAAGATGCACACTTTCTAGAGTTAGAGATTACTTCTTCTAGGCTTCCCAATCTTTGATCCAAAAGCTTTTTCCTAAGCCTAAATTCCATTCATATTCCATGGGGAAAGGCATATTATTTACATAGATGTAAAGTCTGAACTGACGCCTAGCCTTTACCCATCCAGTACAAGGATGGGTTTTCTTATAAAAGACCTCATTTCATTATAATTTATCTGCTAATGAGAATATGGAGGATCAACTTAAAGCCAACAATATGTCAGTGGAGTCAGGAATAGATGGAGAAGCACACTGCCTAAGCAACTCTTTTTTCCTAATACTCCTGTTTCTCTCAATTTCTTTATTTCAATTTCTTCCAACATTTTTTCTCTGTTGCAACAGACAGCAGAGGAAGGCAAAAGAATCACAGAACCGATACTTTTCAGAGAACTTTTGAAATGAGGCTGAGGCCTTGGTCCACGCGTTGCTTAGCATTTTCTCCAATGGTTAGTTGGTATGGACTGTGTCTCATCTTTGGAAAAATTCACTCACACAGAATTCAGGTTTCTTCCCAGAACTTCCTGTTTTTCTATTGCACATGCAGAGGCCTCACCACTCCTGGTATTTTTATAATTTCTAAATGCAGTATTTCAAGATAAGTATAAAGAACTCGTTTCACCTCAACATCTCCAACATATAATAGCCTTGATGTTTCACAAGAATCAGCAACCACAGAAATAATATAACCACAAAGTAATTATCTCCGATCCTTATACCGAACAAAACTTGTAAAACTGTTTTAAAGAAGTAGTTAAATAAAAGTTTCTTGCCTTAGAAGGTCTCCAATGTGTACAATAAACCAGATTACATATGAGTTTGCTGGCTTCTAAGTGGAAGAATTGCAGCCTTTTGGCATATTACTCTGTTTAATGCAAAACAGGTTTGTTTTCAGTAGCAGTTTAGACAGCAGAACAAATGCCCTTGGTTCTAGAAGGAATATTTACATAAACCCAGTGGCTATAATTAGGCATAAAACACACCTACTTTTTTAAAAAGCTAATTCATGACAACCCTATATTATTTTAAGGATATGGAGAAACTGGCGGATTTAAAAAATATTCACTACACTGTGAATGCTCTTTAGCCTAGTGATGACTGAATTTCTCAGGAATGGTTTAATTCATTTTCTTATTATTCCAACCTTAAATGCATTTTAATCTAATGTTGCTGTTGTTCTAAAAAAAATTATAAAATAAAAAATGCTAAAATACCCTTTTTGTATATATTATTTGTAATACAAGCATTTTTGTATATGGAATTTTCCAGGATAAAGCATTTCTTAATACAATCAAGTTTTGTAAACTTTTCCTTGATATTTATTTTCTCTACCTTCCAAATCATAAATGTAATTCCAGAACTGCTACAAAAACACAATTGGATTAGCAAATTGCAAATTATGTACATCTGCTTCACACCAGCTTTATAAAAGTCAAAGTGTTCACGGTGAAAAGGAACATGTGCCTGGCATCAAGTCAGTCCTGAGACTTATGCCATACAATAATTTTTTCCTCCATCTGGAACCTGCTAATTTGTTTGGGGGAATTTGGGAAGGGTCTTGATATTGAGATCCAAAAGAAGTAATCCTTGTAAAAACAATTAATTAGCAAATCAAACTTCCCAATAATTGCTAATCAAAAAGCAAATAGCCCATGACCAACAAGGCAAAGAGATTTATCCAATTAGAAGAAAGAGCAAACTATTGATAGAAAACAAACTGGAGTGCTAAACCAGTTCTTTTAAAATGTTATCATAACTAAAAAGGAAAATAGCAGTTGTTTAATAAAAGGTTCATTTTAAAACATGTTTTATATCATCTAACATAATTTGCTTTTCTCCCTCTCCGGAAAAGACCCAAAATACAAGCTGAAAAAAAACCCCAGATAGCCAAAATGCATTTATACTTAAAACTAATTGTTGCTATTGCCATTGAAAAATCTTGTTTATGCTTGAAAATTGAAAGCTGTATTTATTAGGATCCAGTGAAAATTGCTTATTGTGTGGTAAAGTTGGCATAATGCATAAATCATGATACAAACAGTAAAAATGCAAAAAGTACTCCATAAAGCAATCATTTTTTTATAGATAGTATATATTTAATACTTAACAGATTGTTGCAGCCTCATATGTTAACTTTTTTCCCATTTGGAAAATGTGTAATTAAGATAATTAGGTGTTTTAATAAATAGAATTGCTGTGCAGGAAAGATCATCGGAAACAAGGAGAAAAGAGATTTTGTAAAATTTCAGCAGTGGTACCATTATTAGATTTTTTTTTTTTCCCAGAAATGTCCAGTGTGCAAGGGTGGGTTACATTTCATGCAATATAAGAAAGTGGTATTCCTTTTTTTTTTCTTGGAAAGAAATAGAGCACATGTTATAAAATAAATAAGAAGTATCTATTATTATTAGAAGAATCCCATGGGGGAAAATTCTTCGGCATGATTGATATTTTATCAGCTGCAGGAGAGGGAGATAAAATGAGAAGCAGAGACATTTCATCCAGTTTACTTCACATCCCTTTCAGTTGTCACCTGGCAGCAGTCATTTCACCAGCAGGTAATGATGGAGGAAGCATGATTACACCCTCAGCCTTACTGAAAGACCAAATCCATCAAGGTTCTTGTCATTAGCCAGCAATCATTTAACTAGAGTCTCAAGGATTAAGCCGTTCTCACCTGAGGGTGAGGGAATGATGTTCCATGGGACGGGCGTCTTGGATTAAGCTAATCCCCCTGTAATTATCTGGTTCCAATTCATTTTAAAAAATGATAGAAATTCTATTCCCCAGTTTGTTTTCTTTTGTTCAGAGTTCCACTGGAGTTGCTTTTCCATTGGAATTTCTAGGGTAATTCCCTCTTGAATACAGGATCCACTATAGCATTTCTGACTCAATAATCATTCAGCCATGGTCTAAAAAATCTCTAGTAGAGAATGTTTCATGTAGTGCAGGGGTGTCAAACTCACATTGTCACAGAGGTGTCATGTGACGTATCAGGACTTTTTTCCCCCTTCGGTAAACTGGGCTTGGGTGTGGCTAGCGCATGATGCATCCGGCCCATGGGCCGGGAGTTTAACAGCCCTGATGTAGTGGACTGTTCCACTGGCTGACAGTTTATACCTCCTTCACTTTCTCGGTTTCTAAATCATAGCCCTTAATGGAAGTGAGGAGGCTGCTCACAAGGCTAGCATATACAACTCCTTTGGGCTTTAAACATACCATTAGGTAAAAGGTAAAGGTTCCCCTCGCACATATGTGCTAGTCATTCCTGACTCTAGGGGGCAGTGCTCATCTCCGTTTCTAAGCCGAAGAGCCAGTGCTGTCCTTGGCAATGTGGCCGGCATGACTAAATGCCAAAGGCGCACAGAACGCTATTACCTTCCCACCAAAGATGGTCCCTATTTTTCTACTTGCATTTTTTATGTGCTTTCAAACTGCTAGGTTGGCAGAAGCTGGGACAAGTAACGGGAGCTCACCCCGTTACGCGGCACTAGGGATTTGAACTGCTGAACTGCCGACCTTTTGATTGACAAGCTCAGCATCCCTGAGCCACCCTGTCTCTACAAAAAACATACCATTACAGAGGGTTAAATAATATTATTAAATTAGAATTTGTTAGAAAGTCAAAGATGATAGTATCAAGCTTCAGGGGGTTCTTGAGAAGTTGGAGCAATCAGCAAATTTCAAATTCTTCATTTGGGTTGGAAAATCAAAAGTATGGGATAGGGGCCATCACACAAGATAGCAGTCCATGTAAAAAAGATATTGGTGAATCACAAGTTAAATATGAGTCAATAACATGACACAGCTGCAACACATACAGATGTAATTCTAGACTGCATCAGTAGAAGCAAAATCAAGATCATTCTTGATTCCTCTCCTGGTCAGGAAAAATCTTAGACTGTTGTGTCCTCTAATGGATTCTGCACTTTTGGAAGGATATTGGTATACTGATATGTCCAGAGAAGAGAACCAGTATGATATACTGTGTACACACGTACAGTGACAATAAAGTTATTTATTATTTATTATGATAAGGAAAAGAAAAAGAGAGGAGCACTTAGACATATCAAGTATTTTAGCCTGGAGAAGATAAAATTGTGAGGAATCTTGATAAGCCTCTACAAATATCTAAAAGATTGTTGTATAGAAGATGGGTTAGATTCATTCCATGTTGTTTTCCAGAAACAAGATAAGGAACAGTTGGCTTATAACAAGGAAATTAATTTTTGATAGGCATCAGGAAAAACTTCATAATAAGGTAGGCTTTGGGAGATGGTAGTATTTAAGTACTCCCTATCACTGGAAGTATTTAAATAGTGGTTGGATGGTTATCCTTTAGGGATACCATGGTAATAGCTTTCTGCACTGAAGCGCAAGTTGAGTTGGCTGACGTTATTTCCAAGATTCCTTCCAATCTTTCCATTTTGCACTTCTAGGAAAACCTCATATATGTATTACATCCCCAATCACTTCATGATTTTCCCAAACGCCATCACTCTGCTAAACAAATAACTTCCTCAACACTGTCAAACTATTTACTAAGTCTGCACTACTATTAATTTTCTCATCGTTCCCACCACCCATCTCCTTCCACTTATGACTGTATGATTGTAACTTTGTTGCTTGGATCCTTATGATTTATATTGACTATTTCCTAATATGATTTGATTGCTTATTTGTACGTTATGACTATCATTAAGTGTTGTACCTTATGATTCTTGACCAACGTATCTTTTCTTTTATGTACACTGAGAGCATATGCACCAAGACAAATTCCTTGTGTGTCCAATCACACTTGGCCAATAAAACTATTCTATTCTATTCTATTCTATTCTATTCTATTCTATTCTATTCTATTCTATTCTATTCTATTCTATTCTATGATCAGTTCACAGTTCTTGACTACCAAAAATCTGCCTATCTGAATTCAGGGAATCTAATAACTCTTTACAGTGGCCAGCATATTCATTTATCCAATCTGGTAAGGTGTCGAGATCCACTCGACACATCAGACAATAGGGACGGCTTTCGTGGATTCCAGATGCCCTGGCGGAGTGCACGAGCTTCAGCGGAGGGGATAAGCGGGTGGCTGGGTGGTTGAAGTGCACACTGGTGGTGGGGGTGTTTGCGCCGTGGTAGGCAGTTGGTCACGTTGCGGCCGGGTGAGGAACTGTATCCCTGACCTCCTACCACTATGCTGAATGGATGCTAGTGATGTTCCGGACTGACACCTCATTACGCGCAGATGCAGAAGCAGCGGAACCCGGAAGGGCGAATTAAGTGCCGGGCTTGCCGGCACGATTATTTAAACGGCGTTGGAAGGCGGCTGCTCCCAACGCCGACTTAATGTGTTTTAGCATCAGCGTCAGCTTTCTCGACAGCAGATCTGGAGAGTGATTAAACCTACATGCAGCAAACAACAACCTGGCTGTAGCGTTATTCTTTCATACACACTCAGGTTCGCAGCGAAAGCTGAGATAAGGG
This sequence comes from Pantherophis guttatus, assembly GCF_059756535.1. Lineage (NCBI taxonomy): Eukaryota > Metazoa > Chordata > Lepidosauria > Squamata > Colubridae > Pantherophis > Pantherophis guttatus. The sequence continues at coordinate 188,406,328 of NC_142064.1, forward strand.
TTTTTCCTATAATGGTTCCTCATTTACATTATCTGGGAGAAAGTATTCAGGAACAGTTAAGGCAACATAAGAGACAACTCAGTTATAAGAGAAAAAGAAACTCCAAATAACTCCAGTTTGAATCGTTTAGTATAAGAAGGATCAGAGATTTTTATTCTGTTATTCTTCCCCATTGTCTACTCTATATATACAACAATAAAACAGCCTTCCTTCTGTTGCTGTTTCCTGAACTTGCCTACTTCAAAGGGCTAACAGGAGGTTTGTCCATCTGAAAATCAACATAATCTCTAGGATCATAATAACATTATAAACTAGGCATTAATGCTTTTCTAAAGCTGGCTTTGGATTTGAAGGGGCCTAGATAAAAGAGCTCTATGTGAAGAAAGTATTTTTCTGGATAGCAGCAACAGGATGCAAACTCTAAGGAATATTAAGGGACCATGTCCATAAGGGGAATAATTGACATTGCTCAATTTATGAAAATTTAAAATGGCAATTAGATCAATTTCTCGTTAGTATTGGCAATGCTGCCAGGCTAGGGAAACCAACTAATTTTGTGGCAGATTTCAGGAGAAAGATTTGCCAGGCTGGAAAGCCTTGGTATCAAACCAAGGATACCAGGTTTCAACTCCAGTGCTATATGGCTTGTGGTGTTCAAAGACAAGTGCTGAGGTGCCCTGACCTCACTGCCGTTTTACTATATTTGCTTTTTATTGCACAGGCCACATAGATATTCCAGCAAGTGAACCAAATTCACCTAAAATCAGCAGCAAAGAATGGCATGTGGTTGAAGCAATTTACAAATCAGGTACTTGGCTAGACAAACAGGAATTGAGTTGGGAAGCCTTCATAAACAGAATGAAACTATTTATAGACAACTTCCTAATGCACTGCCAATTTTATTTTTAACAAGTTTCCTCACAGCTTTTGTAACATGGCATTGTATGCCTTTCAACTTTTATCCATTCTAGGGAAAGCTGTCATTTTTAGAAGACTTTATTTAGGGCCAACTTTGTATGAAGAATGCATTCTCTATGGGATACTCTGAGAGTAAATAAAGAAGAAAGCTACCCTGACTGGAGGTACATACATTATCAAACTGTGTTTTAACATAGGATGGACTCAGAGGAATTCACTGAGTCTGTGAGTTTGTGGTTAAAAATGACAAAAGCAGCATTGTGCTATCCTGCCCCAAGCTCTGTTTTAGTGGTCTGTGCAGTGTCACAGCACATGTTTAAAAGGAGTGTTTTTTCACCATTTCAGTATTTTCACAGTGCTGTTTTCACCATTTTCTCCTCTTTGACTCTGCCTCCAATGACACTTCTGGGCACACCAAAGGTTTGCAAACTGTTGTAAAAAAAATAGTTTGACTTGAAAAGTATAACTGTCTCTCATTTGCAATCTGCAAGGAATAGTTATTCATTTACTCTACCAATAGTTTGCTGTTCTGGCAAAGAGAAAAACTAACAAAAGTTTTTTCAGACACACATCCATTTTTGTGGGGTTGGGCTGCCACAAGCTAGCATATCCTTGGTAGGACTTGAAGCTCAAGAGGCCAAGATAAAGGCTGAAGCAAGTGTACTTTTTTTAAAATGTAGCCTAAATTTCTCAAAAGGAAAAAAAGTAAAAAAAGCCGCAAAAGCAAGCTGGCTTTCTAGCAGTTTCCCTTATACTACAGAAGAACTGGAAATAAATCAGCTCAACTCCTCTGGATGGGAATGCTAATCACTCTTCAGCATATCATGAAAACAAGACCCTGCTCTGTTCTCAAAATTGCAGAGAATATTCATAAAAAGTACCCCAGGATATGCACTAGAATAATAGCGTTGATCAAATAACCTTTATTCTTTATTTTATGTGCTCTGCTAACCGTATTTACTCAGAACAGTCTCATTATTTTATGGGATTGACCTCCTTGCAAAAGAGTTTAGGATTACATCTTCCTCTGAATGGAAGCATGTTTTAGCTAAGTCCAGCTGTGTTCTTACTAGTATATATTACATATTATTCTGCCAATAAAACATGTACTCATTATCCTATTCCTACAGACAAAGAAATTGGAAGTTACAAAAAGATTTGTATGAATTTCCATCAAGCCTACTCCATACAGTATGCAGTTTGTTATGGTATATCTTGGAGATAGATTTACGATCACCAAATAAACTTTGGGTCTAGTTTGTACTAGCAAGCCTATACTTTAAAAGGCTCAGGTTCTAAGTATTCTGTATAAGATCTATGGGAAAAAGAACAAATCTAGGGTTCAAGTTGACTCACTTTTAACTTTATAGTCAGGGGGAAAACCCAATACCCACCTAAGCAATATATATCATTGTTAGTGGCTATCAGCCAAAAGTGTACATATTTAATTCATGTGATTCATTTAGATATTCTAAGTGCAATTTTGCAGCAGAGGAGCTCCCCCAACATGATTACAGGGATCAACCAAGCAAATTATTTTGTTGGTATTTGGAAGAACACCAGGAGTAAGATATATTTTATCAAAACTAAATTAAAAGGAACTAGGATTCCCTTTGTGCCCTTACTATCCAAATGCAGTGGCCAATGGTTTTTTGTTCTTTTGGACTTCATAGCAAATAAGTATTTTATAGAACTATAAAATAACAAAAGTACCTGCTTCCTTCTCTGAATGGTACTTGGAGAAATGAGTGATAGCCACTTGCCTCTTGCACAGAAATTGTGTGTTTTCCCAATGCTGATTCACTTATAGAGTATCTGGGCAATCATATGTGGGGCGTGTTTCCATGAATCATGATTAACAAACTTCATGAATTACAGCTGAAAAAGGGATAATTAAGTCTTCTGTCATTCTTTGCTTAGGCAAATGGTCAGTGAACACAATGACCAAATTTCTGGCTTTCCTATATTTCATTTAAAAAAGAGAGAGAATTACGGTAACAATTTCTTCCCCTTCTTTTTGTCCAGGAAGCAATATTTGTATTTCATCACACTTAAAGCAACAATTTTTCTAGTAGCAATTATAGAGAATAACAGAATTTAACAAAAATAGAATTAATAAAATTGTTAGCTGTAACTTAGCACGGTAGAATCCGTTGAATTGTACAGTTCTACTATATTTTCATTAATGATTAATTCTACATTTTATCATTCAATGAATGTTAGCAAACCAATGTTTTAGGATGAAGGAAGTTTGAAAGAACAGCATGAAATATGAGAAGGCTGAATTTTAAAATATTGGGTTCTAACCTATGTATTGATTTCAAAATAGGGTGGTGGGAATTTCAGCAGAGCATTACTTGTATAAAGTAGTGGTAGAATGTGAATTAATTTAATCAATGGCCATTATTTGCATTGCTTAGCATTCTACTTGACTATTTGAAGAGTAATCCTGAATTGCCTGCATAGTAAAACAATATTGTATATTTTTAAAAAGTGCAACCTCTCAACATTCCTATCATCAACAGCTCTTCTATGTTCAAAAGAAATTGGTGTTGATGTGACCAAAGTTATCTAACTCAACTAATTCCCCCGTAACTAGTAAAACTTAAGCATGTTTATCTGCCATGCCAACCAACCAGTTCAGATTACCTAAGCAAGTTAGATGCAAGTTTTATTTATTTATTTGATTTATATGGCTGCTCATCTCACCTAAGTAACTCTGCATGGCTCACAACAAGATGCATGGAATTTGTTTTTCTTTCTTGTAGTGGAAGTAGAGATTCTTTACCATTGAACTTCATTTCAAGCAGTATTTGCGAAATGGATTGGAATCTGACACATTATGATTTTTCCAGCTGAAGGACAAAGAATAATGATTTAGATAATGAACATATTACTCTAACTTCTGAGCTTTGGTCAACTCATCTTATTTTCAAGTCCTCCAGGCTATCAATAACCTGACTCTTGGACAGAAGCTAACTGCAGTAACAAGAAAGCAATGATACAGAGAGCTCTACTAGCATCTGTAGCCTGATGTAGCTGCTGAACTCCTTCATGGATCAGTACTCAGTAAGGTGGTATCAAAACCCCAGGGGCTATTATGTTCCATGATATAATAACCAAGAATGATTTTAGTTCTCTCCATTACAGGCAAAGGGATGCTTTATTGTAAATTAAGATACAACATTATTTAGATCATTTAAATTGCCTGGCAATTCCCCCACCTCCATTCCTGGAAGTTGAAAGAAGAATTTACAATATAAGGGAGGGCCTGATCTGGGTACCACAAATGTTATGGCAATGCAGAGACATAGATATTATATTGACCCTGGCCAAGAAATCAAAAGTTCAGCTCTAAATACTCACAAGTTATCTCACCAGGATCTTAGTTGAGGCATGCAGGAAGTGGAAACATCTGTTTTTCCTCCCTTTGGAGCAAATGCTTATGAATATCTTGTTAATGGCAAATAAAATAACTCCCAAGCATAATCATAGCATGATTTTTTTTTTAATGTCTTATTGAACTGAATGAAGTAAGTGGTACGTCTCAGTCAACTGAACCTGGCTGGGTGCATATTTTTCACCATCCACAAATGCAGGAGAAGAGGGCTTCATTATGACAGCAGAAAAGTACACCTGCTAAACCTGTTACCTAGCAGAAATACAGAAGGGTAGTGAGTGCAAGCTAAAACATTAAATCTACTCATGTACCAGCTGCTCTGATCTGGGTTTCAAGGAGAAAGCATATGAGTATGTACATGGAAGCTGGAAGGAATTTTCCAGGAGAGTTTGGTAATAGAGTTTAAGTGGGAGTCCCTTAATTTTCTCTCAAAGTCAAGAGTTTTTATTTAGTTTAGAGACATGAATGGACAGGAGGCTGCAATTATAATCTGCAGTTTTTATGGCATGTTTACTTTCCTGTCCGAGAATAACCCTTTATGATTCATTCTATTTTCATACAAATGGAGACCATCATCATAGAGTTGCCTTTGGGGAAGATAGCAATAGCACTTAGACTTATATTTACTTATTTTTATTTTATTTATTTTATTTTATTTCTATACCGCCCTTCTCCTGCGGGACTCAGGGCGGTGTACAGCCGAGATAAAACATTGCATATAAAATTTAAAAACAGTTTAAAAAACAATTAAATAATTTCAGCCCAAGATTTAAAACAACCCAATTAAAACTGAATTCAATTAAAACTGAGAGGATGGGATCAAGCCAGCCCGGCTAGATGGAATAAGTGTGTTTTCAGGGCCCGACGAAAAGTCCGGAGGTCTGATATCATGCGTGTCTCAGGGGGTAGGTCATTCCAGAGGGCAGGTGCTGCCATATACTGCTTCACAGTGCTTTACAGCCCTCCCTAAGTGGTTTACAGAGTCATCATATTGCTCCCAACAATCGGGGTCCTCATTTTACCTGCTTCGTAAGGATGGAAGGCTGAGTCAACTTAGAACCTGGTGAGATTTGAACTGCTAAATTGCAGGCAGACGGCAGGCAACAGAAGTAGCCTTCAGTACTGCACTCTAACCACTGCGCCACCGTGGCTCATAATGCAAAACCTCTGGCAGTTATCTCCTAAATATCACCCCATACTGACCTGCCTACATTCACTACTGATTTATTTCTCCCCCACCATTCATTGCTGAGTTTTTAATGTTGATAATGCTTTAATGTTCTTTAATGCTTTTATTGGTCACAGTCCAACATTTAGGAGCACTTCTATCTTCTCACACTCTAAGCTAAGCAGTGATGTCTTTCTGGAATAACAAAAAAGGGGGATAATTGCCTCCACCCCCATCCCCATGCTGAGGGATGTGTTAAAGAAAGATGTAGTACTTGAGATGATTAAAGGATTTAATGCTTTTCGTTCAAAGCAAACGCTACCATTCTGAACTGCAGAAATCAGAAAGGCCACTAGATGGCAGCAAAGAGAAAACCAAATTCCCTTTTTTTTTGCTGCCATCCAGTGGTCATCTTGCTATTTCCAGCTCAGAATTTGTAGCTGTATTCGTTTATTTAATTAAATATAGGATAAATTTGCTAATTGAGGCATTAATGCTCAGGGGTCCTTCTGTTTTTTCATTTACTGTGCCATGAAATTTAACAACGGAGAGAGAAAAATTGTTATTCTGTATGTTGCAATGAGAAGGGGAGATGTCAAAAAATGTTTTTGGGCCTGTAAGAAACTTAAATAGGCTTGGCTCTGTTTGCTACGCTAAAAATCCATGAGAATCTTGGCGTAGCTTTATCAATCCTTTTTATTACTCCTTGCTTAGGGAGCCCTCCTCCTCCATTTTTTTTTTCCTGGCAGGCTAAATAATTCTTACTTTCCTAAGCTTTTCCTCTGTTGTTGCTGACTCTTTGTTTTAAAAGTTTTTTTGCTGATTATATTTTTAATTTGCTGCCTAGCAGTTTTAAAATTTTATTGTTTTAATAGGCTGTGCTACTAAAGAGTCACCATTTCTATGTCATTTTGAGTACTTATGAGGATGTTGTTCAAATATTATTAACTAATAAAAATAAAAAAAAAACACTAAACAGAAATCTTTCACAATCTTAAGCCAATCCAATATACCAGTACAGGTAGGGAATATGCAACATCCTTAGACACAATAAAGATCATAGTATTTGTAATCTGAGTTGCATTTCCTGGTTTTCTAAGGGAAGCTCACAATTCTTCAGTTCCAATTGTTGAGGTCCATTGAACTAAAACTGTAATGCATCGTGGTTGCCTGAAGGCCAGCTAATTCTTTTAGACAAGCCTCTTCTCTGATATTTGCCAGTCACATGAAAGAGATCCTTCAGCCGCTTGACTTTGTGTATATCAAAAAAGGACAATCTTTCTGTGTCCCCATTCACTCTAACAAATATTTCTTCATGTGTGTTTTTAAAAAATGATCCAGATTAGTGGTGGAATTCAAATTTTTTTACTACCGGTTCTGTGGGCATGGCTTGGTGGGCGTGGCTTGGTGGGCATGGCAGGGGAAGGATATTGCAAAATCTCCATTCCCACCCCACTCTGGGGCCAGCCAGAGGTGGTATTTGCCAGCTCTCTGAACTACTCAAAATTTCCACTACTGGTTCTCCAGAATTGGTCAGAACCTGCTGAATAGCACCCCTGATCCAGACATGAAAACAATCTTGTGAAAGGCCATGAATGGAGAAACCGCATGCTGTATCCCTACCTCAGATGAATGATAACGTTGTTATTCCCATCACATTTTTTATTTTAAAATACTTTCATGATGAAAATGCATCATGATTTGTTATAAACAAATCAGATGAAGCTGAAAGGATCAGAGCTGCAAGTCCATCCCAGCCTTCCTTCCTACCATTTTTTTTTTTTTTTGCCTTCCAGCTTTGTTATGACCACAAAGGAAAATCACACACTCTGCTAGAGAGAGGCTCCCTGAGGTTGGGCTCCAGCATGAGAGAAAAAAAAAAACTTGGAAAACTAAACCTCTGGCCCCAGTGACCGGCCCAGATTGGATCCTGCAACATTATCCCAGGACACGTATATTTGTCTTCAATCGACAAAGGAAAAAAATCAATCTTAATAGCATCAAGATAAGCAACAGTAACCATTCATCCCTGCCATTATTCACAATACCTTAAGCATGGCTCTGAATCATTATAAGTGATATTTTCAATGGCAAATTTGGAACCACTAATTTCTGTGATTTAGCAAGCCGTTCATACCGGTTCAAGCGAACCAGTAGCGGAGATCACGGGTGAGTGGACCCGGGCCTCCCCATCCCGGCTTTATTCTGTCCTATTTAGGCATGGTTTTTAAGCTGGGCGCATGCATGCAAGGTGCGCACATGCACGAAGCGAGCATGCATGTGGCAAACCAGTGGTAATAAAATGTGAAACCCACTGCTGGAGCCCACAATATGCTAATCTGGGAGCAGGCTACCAGAAATGATGGGAAAGAATATTTGGAGCAAATGCCATCACCTGAGAATTCCTTCAATCTAGTTTAGTATCCTAGGTCAAAAATGTATGGAAATATTCTGGGTCTTTATAGGGAAGTCTTAATAAGATAAGATTTCGATATACACTGATATATGCTCTTATTTTTACCCCTAGAGATCCCCCATTTCTGTTATGTCATTTGCCTGAGGTATAATTCTGTACCAGTAGTTGGAGAGAAATTATTTACCTTTTTATAAAAGTGTTCTGTTTAGGTGGTTTAGTCATCCATCGCAAAGAACTGAGAGTTCTGATGTAGTGTTTTGTTATTATTTAAAATCTGTTCAGAAAGGTTGTGTCTGAAGCAGTCAGAAAAATCTATTATTGCTGTTTTGCTTTGTTTTTCCTGTTGCTATGAGTATATTTTTTTAACAAAAATATTAACATCAAAGAAGAAGTGCTAATTTGACATGGCAGAGTGATAATATTTAAGTACCCTTGTAGGAGTATAAATAAAATGTTTATATTTGCTTTGAGGAACAATTCTCATTTCATTTATGATGGAATCTTGGTTGTTTTCCTACCATGTGTTTGTAGAACATTTTTTTTCTATAGTAAAAAGTACTTTAAGGTGTATAGAGTCTGAAAGGATATAGAAAATAAAATATGTAAATCAAAGCATCAGAAATGGCTAAAGCACCGTGTACTGCAGTATTAAAACATTTCACGACCTCTGATACAATTTTTATAGTATTGATATACTTATATCAACCTTCATTAACCCGAAGATCAGCAAACCTGTTGAATTTTATTTAGTCAAATTTGCTGAATTTCCAGTTCATGTAATTTTAGCCATGCTGGTTGTAATTTTTGAGATTTGCACTAACTTCATTGAAGATGTTACCTAGTTAGTTAATGAAATGTCTGGAAGCAAGCAACCAAATTCAAGAGCCCCAAGAACTCCACAGTTGGGGAAAGCTTTTTAATGCTGTAGATGGTTGCAAGCTACTCCTCATTTTTAATTTTGTATAAAAGTATGGCTTCCATTTTGATTCATCTTTTGGCCTTTGTTGAAATCATAGTTTCCTTCACACATATTTTTTTTTCTCTGTGAATTTTTGGACTAAAGAAACAATAAAGCTATTGTTATTGTGGATATCAAAACTTCTCTGCAGAACTGTAGACATATTTAAACATTTAGTCATAAATCAAAGGGCAAAAACAATATAGAGACTCACTCACCAGCCTTGTTGAGAACATCCTGGTTTATCCATTTCTGGCCTTTGTGAACTGAGCCTGAATGAAGATTCTGTGCAGAGTTGAATGTGCTTAGAATTTGGAACTTATTTGCTTGATGTCCAGTTACATTTAAGAGAAAAACAGAGTGTGGAGCTAACAATCATATAGACGTGGCTTTATCCTCATTCATAATAGGAATAGGAATAGGATTTAGACTTATATACTGCTTCATAGAGCTTTACAGCCCTCCCTAAGCAGTTTACAGAGTCAGCATATTGCCCACAACAATCTGGGTCCTCATTTTACCAACCTTGAAAGGATGGGAGGCTGAGTCAACCTTGAACCAGTCAGGATCGAACTGCCGGCACTCAGCAGGATTAGAATGCAATACTGCATTCTAACCACTGTGCACCCCTGCTCATTCCCACCATGGCTAATAAACATTTTTTTCTTCTTTGTAGCAGATTCAGTTTCCATTTTCACTCCACTGATGTTAAGGTGATGGTATTTTCTGCTTGTAAACATAGAATTCCAAAATAGCTGTGTAGATTTTGTTTGGCATAAATTATAATACTTTACACAGAAAAAATATCCATTATCCATATAATGGATTCTAGCCTTTATAATGGTGAGAAGTAAATGTGCTTGGTTTCTTAGAAATTGTAGACGAGGAATATTCAGAGACTTAAGACCAAGTCTTTTCTCATTGATCTTGAACGTGAATACACTTCCATAATGGTGGACAACTCTACAAATGTATCAGATAAATGTAATCCTAGTAATTAAGACACATCACTTACCTAAACAATGACTGACAAAGAATCATTGTTTAGGTAACAATGTTACCTAAACTGTATGTTACCTAACAACTGTAACTCATACAGTTCTTTTTCTTCACATATTTGCTTTGCTTTTAATATGGTTCCAATAATAAACATTCTTTACACATTTGTAGTTGCATAGTACAGGAAGACATAAAGCAATTTTTCAAACTGCTTTAGATTCAGCAATCTGATAACTTTTCTTAACACTCCTTGAGGTCATTCTCTTGACTAAGTTTCAGTAAGGTCATGGAGCAAAATACTCTCCTGGTACAAAACTAGCATATGACACAGATGTTTAAAATTCCAAGCAAATCTTGTTCTTCAGGTATAAATATAATAGTACTTCCCTTGACATTTAATGGTAGCTTCTTCCTAAGCCAAATGGCTTACCCCATCAGTAAACTAAAAGATTAAATAAGACCAGTTTTTGTGTAGTTCAAAAACTACAAATCAAATGAATTTTTGTTATATTATTTTGTTGGTTTTAAATGCATAATGTGCTCACTGAAGGATCTTATGGAGTTTTTTCTTGAATGAATGTCTGCTTGGATCCAACTATCATCTGGAAATCTCCTAAGACTCAAGTCAAAGTGATGCTTCAAGACAGGGAATATGTGGGAAACTGCCTCACTAAACATATCAAATAAAATATTTATTATGACCAGAGAGCTGCATAAAGAGGGTGAGGTAGAGTCCATTAATAAGTACATCAGAATCTTTTTAAAAATGAAAAGTCAGAAGATACTAAAACAGAAAAGTCTATATAGACCCAAAAGAAGGGGTAGGGTCAGGAGATGGTATAGGGCTATAATGGCGAACCTATGGCACGTGTGCCACAGGTGGCACACATAGCCATATTAGTGGGCACACGACCTCAGCTCTGGCGCGCATGTGTGCGCCGGCCAGCTGATTTTTTAGGCCTTCTGGGCCCACCAGAAGTTGGCAAACTGGCCATTTCTGGCCTCCAGAGGGTCTCCAGTGGGCTGGGGAAGGCCATTTTCACCCTCCCCAGACTCCTAGAGAGGTTCTAGAGCCAGTTGAGAGAGAAAAACAGGCCTACCGGGCTATTATGTGCCAGGAGCATGGGGGCGGGGCGTATAAAATTATGGGTGTGGGCACATGCACGCACAACCCCCCCAGCCCCCCTCCTCCTGGCACATGATGGCAAAAAGGTTAGCCATCACTTGTATAGGGAAATATAAAAGGTTTGTATCAAATTACCAGGCACTCTAATATGATGAACCAGGTGCTCACTAAATATAATTTGTGTCACAGGCAATTCTCCGACAAATTTTAAGCAGTACTGTGTAGAACAGGAGTTCAAACTTGCAGATGCATCACAAGCAGGCCATGCCTACCCCAGCTATGCAAAGGGGAAAAAGCAGGAGTGAAATCCAGCAGGTTCTGAAAGGTTCTAGAGAACCAGTAGCAGAAATTTTGAGCAATTCGGAGAACCGGTAGTGGAAATTTTGAGTTCAGAGAACTGACAAATGCCACCTCTGGCTGGCCCCAGGAGTGGGGAGGGAATGGGGATTTTGCAGTATCCTTTCCCCAGGAGTGGGGAGAGAATATAGATTTTGCAGTATCTTTCCTCTGCCACACCCACCAAGCCACACCATGCCCACCAAGCCACGCCCACAGAACTGGTAGTAAAAACAATGTGGATTTCATCATTGGAAAAAGTCATGATATGTCATGTGACGGCAATGTGAAGCCACGAGTTTGACACCCGTGGTGTAAAACCTAGCAACCCTGTATGTTATGGCAGGGTTAGTATCTCGAAGCAGCAAGGGGGTATAGAATTACTTTCTGCTCCCTGGTATTTGTGCAGAAATGGTGAGATGAAACTAATATGAATGTCTCTGTAGTATAGGCATTAGAGAAGCACATGTTGTGTTCTTTTTGTGCCTCCAAAGTCATAAAAGTCGTAAAGCACTGTCTTTCTGGGTTAATCTTCCTGGGGGAAGGGCATAACATTATGCAAGAGTGAAGGTTCTTTGATGTTTAGGGACTTCAAGTTTAGATAGGCATGCCAAGAAAATTGCTGCATTTGATTCACTGCCATTGAAGGTTGGAGTTCTGGCTAGATCTAATTGTGATCTGTGTCTGCTGTACACTGTTAGATCAATGCTTTGGCCTAATCACATCCCAGAGATATGGAGCAGAAGATATGGAGAGAAGCCCAAGCATATGAGTTAAGTTGCCATTGCTAGTAGATTGGAAATCATCACTCAATTTCTAAAACATAGAAATCAAATTTTATTTTGAGTTTTGTTTAATCCATTTTCACATTTTTTTTTCTCTTTTATCCATTAAAAATTACAGCCTTGGAGGAACCCTGAGGATGACTCCTAAAGCTTCCATATGCTCCGCCAAAGAGTGATTTTAGGTTATGCTCCCCTATTTAACATGAAGAACTACAATACATGTCAGAATCTCCAGCTGGTATGTACTACTATACTGGTAGCAAAGTACTGGAATTTTCTTCCATTCTGATTTTAGTCTATCAATTTAATTTATACCGACATTGTACAATATTTCCTCCTTTTAAAAATAAGAATATTTACAATCAAATGATCAAAATAAAGATGCAGAAATGTTATCAATATGCTTTCACACCTGTACCCCATTGCATTGCACTGCATGTGGGCAGTTCCATAAACACTCAATTATGTTTTTATGGCACTGCTTTAACTCTCTCACAATAAGCTGACAATTTGGTGAAATTACATGTTTACAATTTCTGCCCTGCTAACTGTTGTTCTCAAAAGGAAGTGTTTATTTCACATTGAGTCATTAACGTATGTTCCGATAATGGCAAGGAAACAACATTTTTGGAAGCAATAAATAACTGTCCCCCTTAAAGCAGCTAGTTGCAATGAACTGAAAGGCATGTGCCTCTTGATTTAATCTTGAGTGGTAGCCAGTGTCTGCTGTGTGTCAGACTAATTATAAACTATAATCAGAGTGCTATCACCTTGAACGATATGTGGGAAATAGCCCTGACTGTCTCCTTTAGAAACGTATCAGAGATGAATCTAGGCTTTTAATAGTTAATTAAGTTTAGCTTTAACTTTAATTTGTGCTTTATTAATTTTTAATTCTTTATTTAGTACATCCATTTTACTTAGCTCACCTGAGTCCTCGGATAGAGCAGAAAAATAGGTTGTCAATAATAACAGGAATAATAATGCCCAACTTGTTATTTAATTTCACAAATGTAAAACAAAATAAACTTTATTAAAAGTTAAAAGCAAATGTCCGAGGATTAAAATATAGTCGGGATATTTGGATATTTTAAATCTGTGTCACAGAATATATAAAATGCATTTTAAAATTCCAAAGACAATTTGCATATATACACAACTCTCAACAGGATGACCACTTTATCTAGTCCACTATATCTCTCACTCACAAAACAGATCAGAACGCCACAAACAATCAACATTTACATAAAAGCTAATTTAAAGCAAGAAATAGTATCAAAAGTTGAACTCAGTCTAAATAAGACTTTATCACACCAAGTGATCAATAACTTTGATATTCAGTAAAGTTAGCTTAAACTCTCTATTGGACACCACCACCCAAAGAAGTGCCAAGAGGTGAAAGAATGATTTTCTCAAAGAGGGAAAGAATGGTTGATCTATGCCAGGGGTGTCAAACTCACGGCATTATGGTAGCATCACATAACATATCAGGACTTTTTTCCTCTTCACTAAACTAGGCATGGGCATGGCCAATGTGTGACATATCAACCCAGGGGCCCTGAGTTTGACAGCCCTGATCTATACTGTATTATCTCTTTCCCCACTCCCCTATGAGAAATGCATATCCTGAGTGTGCATCTATACAATGCACATATTTCACAGTTGGTGGGATGTGAGCAGCAGCATTTTAGCTTACAAAATAGTAATGAGAGATCTTGACCTACCTACAATAGCTTGGGCAAGTATAGAGTAAAACACATATTTTAATTGAGTGCGTGACATGTACTGGCCAAAATGTGCCCAATTTAAGAATAACAGTATTGGAAGTGACTTTGGAGGTCTTCTACTCCAAACCCCTGCTCAAACAGGAAAGCCCTATACCATTTCAGACAAATGGCTGTCCGGTCTCTTCTTTAAAACCTCCAAAGTTGGAGCACCCACAATTTCTGGAGGCAAGTCATTCCACTGATTAATTGTTCTGTCAGGAAATTTCTATTTAGTTCCAGGTTGCTTCTCTCCTTGATTAGTTTCCATCCATTGCTTCTTGTCCTGCCTTCAGATGCTTTGGGGAATAGATAGACCCCTTCTTCTTTGTAGCAGCCTCTTAGATATTGGAACACTGCTATTGTGTCACCCCAGTCCTTCTTTTCATTAAACTAGACATACCCAATCCCTGCAACCATTCTTCATATATTTTAGTCTTCAGTTCCCTAATCATCGTTTTTGCTCTTCTCTGCACTCTGTCTAGAATCTCAACATATTTTTTTATATCGTGGCAGCCAAAACTGGATGTGATATTCCAAGTGTGGTCTTACCAAGGCATTATAAATTGATATTAACATTTCCCATGATCTTGATTCTATCCCTTTGTTAATGCAGCATAGGACTGTGTTGGCTTTTTTGGCGGCAGCAGCACACTGCTGTTTAAATAAACATTTAAGTTTACTTAAATAAACATATTTAAGTAATTGTCCATTAGTACTCCAAGATCCCTGTTACAGTTACTATTATTGAGCCCAGTATTAATTATATTTATTCTTTTTTTTTTTAATTTGATTTATATGCCGCCCTTCTCCAGAGACTCAGGGCGGCTTACAATGCATTAAGCAATAGCCTTCATCCTTTTGTATATTTATACAAAGTCAGCTTATTGCCCCCACAACTGGGTCCTCAATTTACCTACCTTAGAAAGGATGGAAGGCTGAGTCAACCTTGAGCCTTGGTGAGATTCGAACCTGCAGTAATTGCAGGCAGCTGGTCTTAATAACCAGCTTAATAACAGGGTGCCTTAGACCACTGTACTACCAAGGCTCTTTCATAATACAGTTCCTAACTACAATAAGGTACCAGCATTATTCATACCCATGCCTCATTTCCTAATTACAGTAAGGTGAAATGAGGCATGGGTATGAATAAGGCTGGTAAACTAGTCTACCTTAGTCTAGTCTAGTCTACCTTTTATCTTAATTCCAAAGTATAAAATATGGTGTTAACTAAAGTCATTTTGGGAGGTTGAGAGCAGTGTAACTAGCTCATCTGATGAGGACCATGGAAGATCAGCGATTGTGCCTTGAAATGTAAGAGGAGTACATGAATACAAATTAGCAAACCAAGTGAAACAGCAACAAATAAGTGTGAGCTTACGGAACTAGAAGAAATGGAGAAGAATTTTTGGGTGTAATGACAAGTATTAATGTTGGGTGGAAATGGCATGGGGAAAAAAGAAATAAAAGTGACAAGCAGAGTAATCGCAGGAAAAGAAACCCAAGTCTTATACAAAAACACATTAGAAAATAGATTTATCTCACAATAGAACAAATGAAAAGTAGATGTAAGGAATGAAGCTATTGAAGCTTTTTGTAATTAGAGTAAAATAAGAACATACCGCAGAAGTGTTTGAAGTTTATGGACTACCTGTGCAACTTGTTTGATATGTGCATCAGACTGGAATGTTGTTATTGTTCTCTTAAAATAGACTCCATGCAAGTCATTTTCTATGCTAAGTCATTCAGACCAAGTCCTGGAAGATGTACACTGGAGATGTGAAGGTTGGGCCACAGAAATGCTTCAGGAAGAGAAACAGCCTAGTAAAGTGGCCTCATCACTTGCCTCAAGCCAACAAGGTGTCCTAAAGCTTCTTTTGCTGACCAGTGCTGCTTCTCTTGCACTGCTGATGACCATTGCTTCTAGGGGAGCAACCCTGGGCTCTCCAGGCAACTGCAGTGGGAAAGCAAGGCTTGGCAGGGACATCTCCAACAAGAGTCCTAAAGGATGAGAAGGTGTGTGAGTGGGTGGGCCAGCATCAGTGGTGGGTTGCCCCCCAGTTCGGACCAGTTCGCAAGAACTGATAGTAAGCCTGGCGGGAGGCTCCGCCCACTGACCCAGACATAATCAGGAAGTTTCTGCACATGCCCAGAGGCACGCGCAGTCCCATTGCGAACCAGTAGTAAAGGTAAGTAGAACCCACTCCTGGCCAGCATGATCTGTTGTGGGGGGAAGGAAGGAAGGAAGGAAGGAAGGAAGGAAGGAAGGAAGGAAGGAAGGGAGGGAGGGAGGGAGGGAGGGAGGGAGGGAAGGAGGGAGGATCCCCATCATGCAAAGAGAGAGAAGAACGGGAAAACAAAGACTGAAGGAAAGAAAGCACTCTGCCCAGTAATAAAAGAGGAGGAGGAGAAGGAAGATGAAATGTGGACAGCTCTTAGTGGCAATGGTTTCCTAGATAACATCTATATGACCCTGATACTATTTATCAACCCAGGAATAAATCAAAAGGAATGTATAGTATTTAAATTGGGTCAGCGCGACCTAGTTCTAGCTGAATGTCCTTTTCTTTTCTTTATGTTGTGCCTTCTTTCTTTGGCTTATTACTTCTCAGCCCTGAAGAGAGCCATGAGTAACCAAGGCCCAGAGTGTGGCAGCACCACTTCTGCCCTTCTATAAGTATATGCCTTTTAACATTTGTCAATCAAAAGACAATCCTTCTGATTGTCTGATTTGTGTAATGTTGCTTGTCCTGTAAGGAAGTAGTCCAACACTTACATAGGAGGAGTGCCCATGCAAAGTTATTTCAAATTTCACCAAGACAAACACTTCTCAGTCTCAGAAGAAGCATCAACATATCCTGTTTTTTGTGTTTATCTGAAGTGTTTATGCCAATAACAATGTTGCTGCCTACAGAGCATCTGTGAATTCAAATGCCAAAACTGTCATATATCTGTAATTTAAACCATACTAGATGTGTAGGTTACAGCCTCATCTGTTGCTAAGGCTCATTTGTAAAGGGACATCCCTTTCTATCTAGACTCTGTAGGGGTGCAGAAATGTCTCCAAGGAATATATAAAATTGCTGTGAAGGAACTGCTCCATTGTGCTTTCCCTTCTATGATAAACCTAGAATTTTTTTAAAAAAAGATTTTTTAAAAAAATTGCAGGATGCTTCACAGACTTGGTGTAGGCTGTCTGTTGCTGTTGTCTTTTTTAATGAGTTGTATCTTTTGCAGCCTTTATTGTGTCATGGGATAATATTACTCAGGTAGATCGAAATCAAAAAGTGCCAACTCTACCAGCTTTTTCATAGAGTTTTCTCCAAATTTTCAAGACCCAACAGACTTGGCAACAAACAATGTTAGCACAAGATTGAATTTTCAAGGAAATGATGCCAGCTGAGTTCAGGTCCATCCAAAAAAGCAGGCATTAAGCTCTGAATGACCCTTCACAGTTAGTGTAATTGATTTTTGGCAGAGTAAGAAGGGAACTTACCTAGCCTAAAGCTAGCCCATTGATTTTTTTTTTTGTCCTAGGTACATCTAGGTTTTTTTTCTTCCTGAGCTGCTGTCTTCTTCACAACTTCTGCCCCAGGGAAGCCAACACACAATGGATAACGAACAAATGGGAATGGGGGCTACTCACACTACTGGATTTAACATGGAGCTAGAAAGTCACGTTCTTTTGATCATGATTCCCAGTCCTAGGCAACCTCCTCCTGCAGTAGCTTTCCTCAACTGAATGCCCTCCAGATATGCAATTATAGACACCACCCCCCACCCTCCCTGCCTCAACTTTCAAGCTAGCATAGTTTTCTGCTCTAATGCTACTTCTGATAGGCTCTGGGCACAGTATCTTGGCAATGGGAACACATATGCAGAAACACAAGGGTTTCTGTCCTTGCTAGACTCTGCTGGATTATAGCATCTGGTAAAAATGTCTCCTGTCATTCCTGGGCCCTGCAGCACGAAGTATATGCTGAGCAAGGAAAACTGGCTGTCAGAAGCAAAGAGTTGAGCTACTTTATATGTTAAATTGCTAATTCAACTTCCATTAGCAGAGCGTTTCAAAATAAGATTGCTGCTATTAAAAAAAAAATGACTGGTCCTGTGTCTCCAACAGCTAGTTTCTAATTTCCCAAGAGTGAGTTGAGTGATCACAATTTTGTAATGAGAGGACCCGAAAAGTAAAACTTTTAAAGAAAGTCGTACGATTTATCACAGGTTTCCAAATACCCCCACATTAATTTAATTTAATTTAATTTAATTTAAGGTTAAGCAAAACATTAACAAAAGAAAACTGATACTTGGTCCAGTGAATAATCCTTGCACAAATTGGAAGGCATGTGAGGATAAGATGCTTAACACTAGAATGCCGAACCCGCATCAGTGTCATTTAATGGGCTTCCCACCTCTATCTTGAAGCAGATACTCAGCATGAAGCCCTTAGATGACTTTCATGCCATCCATGCTGCACTCTTCCCTAACTGATTATCTTCGTCCCTTTCTGCAGTTCAGCTAAGAAACCCACAGATCAGAGCTACCGGATGCATTCTCCAAAACCCCCAGGATTAAAACAGCAACCCTCCAGAATATTTAACAGTGTACTGTTGGCCTCTGTGAAATAATAGGAAGCCTATTTCTATTCTTTGTTTTTTGTTTTTCTGTAGCAAAAGAAGATAAAGAAAGATTAAAAAGAAGGGAGGGATTAGATGGGAAGATAATCTAGGGAGTGTCAGCTGCCTACATGAACTGAATTAACAGGTCACCATAGCTGCTGATAGGAAGACACAGCTCAAACGTGATTAAAAATGTAAATGGTATCCCTGCTTTAGAATGTCACCCAGGGATAAGGTCAATTCTTTGTATCATGTTCCAAACATTATAAATGCTTTTTACATCTCTACCGTCTCTGAATCATAATCTCACATCTCCAACAAGAAGAATTTAATAGCAAGCTCCGTATTTCTAGTAGCAACTTCAGCATCAAATGGATAACCTTCTTCCTTCCAACTGTGCAGATTGTTATGGCTGCTGTGAAATAAAATTGCTTGGTCTGTGCTAAACACCGATAATATGTAGGCTTTCTTTCTTTTGTTATCTAAAACTTTTGAAAAAAAGTTGTTGTTGTTTTTTTTGCAACGCTTTTATGATAGCCTGGAATGGTCCAAAATTGGTATTTTAAATTATATTTTTGGAGCCATTTCTGCTATGACACATCACTGGTCAAGAGAAAGGGGGGCGGAAATCAATGCAGCTATTTATGCATACTGAAGGTGTTTCATGACTTCCTTAATGATGCAAATTGAACACTAACCATTTAAAAGGCTTTATCTAATTAGCTCAGGAAAAAAGGCTTCCTGTTTGCATGGCTATTTTTGCAATGTCAGCTTTTGAACAAAAATTAAAAGAATAATTAAAAAGCCAAGCATGATTCCAATTAACTTAGCTTGTCTGAAAGTTTGGCAAGTTTTCAATCCTAGAGGTTTGTTCACTCTGGGCCATGCGAGGTAACAAGGCAGATTATGAATATTTTTTTCAACTTTGGTTTTTTTTTTTTCCTATTGATATTTAAAACACTTTGAATAATAGTCACTTTTACATCTTCATGTTCACTGCAGAATGTTTCTAATTCAGGTCTGCCTTGTCTGTATTAGAGCTTTTTGAATTCAGATATAATACTCCATGTGTAATTTTTTCAGCTTTATCCTTTGATTCAGCCTCCCTCCTGCTTCTGTTTTGTTTTTTGTTAGTCTTAACTTATTTTCTAGTTCCACTGTCTCCTACTTATCTTTGACTTCTCCAGAAAGGTAAAATATAAACAAAATATTTCACCCAGTGGCTCAGCTGACAAGCCTTTTCTCAGCACTCATCACCTAAGTTCACTCTTACAGGAAACAGCACCGTACTTGTGATGTACAAAAATGTTTTGATGTGGCTGAAAGCATTCATATTCCCATTTTACAGTTTGGAAACCAAAGTTAAGTAGGAGAAAGATTTAACTCCAGTCACATCACTAGATGCAAGCCTGTGGCTGTCATTTTTCTTGTCTAATGATAAATGAAATTTCTTGTTCCAGTCTTTTCAATGTATTTGGGGCTGTATGGAAAAGGTAAATAATCCAGTTTCATCAAAATGTTTTGGACAAGTTCCACAATTCATTACCGTTTGAAATGTTTCCTAGAAAGGATCATGGGATTCCAAAAGATTTAGAGAGTATTGAGTCATCCATTCCTGCTTGAAGATCAAGTCTTAACGTACAAATTAAGATGTATTGGGAAGGAAGTGCGGCAAAGACAATTGTACATAAAGGTGCTGGTCTCATATCTCATTCTATGATATATTTTGCTGTGAGCTGCATATAATTGCTTGCCAGCATTGCTGGGGCCAATAGAAAAACTCCAGGCCAGAGATCAGCTGTAATTGACTTTACTGTAAAAACACAGATTGACCTCAGACAAAAACCTCTGCAATTTCTAAAGAATTCCATTTAGGTGGAAGATTATTCTCTGCTTGGGTCCATCAAAAACTGAAAAAGAAGAAGCTTTGTAAGATGTGAAGGTTTTTCTATCATTGATCAGCTTTTCCAAAAATAAAAAATAAATGTTCCATCCCTATTCCCAACCCCAAAAGCAAGGGTGAAATCTCTTGGAAATTCTTTCAGAAAATAGACAGAAATTAAAAGTCTGTTGGGGAATCACTAAAGAGATGGCTTCATAGAATGTAGTGAGGAAGAGTTAACAGAATAATAAAGTTGGAAGGGACCTTGGAGGTCTTCTAGTCCAGCCCCCTACTGAAGCAGGAGACTCTATATCCGTGATGGCAAACCTATCACATGCTTGCCGGACCTGACACACAGAGCCATCTCTCCAGGCATGCCAGCCGCTGCCAGTTGCTCTTCTGGGTTCCAGCACGCACATGCGTGCTGGCCAGCTGGTCTTCACGCGTGCATGTGCGTGAAGGACAAGGTGACTGGCACCCATGCACCCACCGGAAACTGGAAGCTCAGCATCCCGGTGCACATATGTACGCCCGGTGCACACATGTAAACTACTCTTTAAGTTTCTGTGCTCACCCAAGCACACACGCACACTCCCGTTTCAGCATTCCGTACTGAAAAGGTTCTCCAACACTGCTGTACATCATTTCAGGGAAGTGGTTGTCCAATCTTTTCTTTAAAATCTCCAGTAATGGAGAACCCACAATATCTGAAGGCAAGCCATTCCACTGATTAATTGTTCTGTCAGGAAATTTCTCCTTATTTCTAGTTTAGATTGCTACTTGATTAGTTTCCAATCATTGCTTCTTGTTTTGCCTTCAGGTGCTTTGGAGAATAAGTTGGTCTCCTCTACTTTGTGGCAGCCCTTTAGATATTGGAACACTACTATTCTGTCACCCATTGTTCGTCATCCTCTCACAGTTCTCAGCCATTTCAGACCAATTCTTAGGCAAGCTGGCTGAGTCATTCAGTAGCAAGTATGTCGATATAGTGAGTGAGTGACACACTAGATGGCACACAAGGAAGTCCTAATTTAAGAGTCCACTATACTACAAAGCTTATTTGGGGCAGTCATTTTGTTTTATTGCATGATAACTGTAAAGGTAAAATTAGGGGAGAACTCCAGGTAGACCATTTAAAACCCTTGAGAAATGGCAAAATTAAACAAACTAGGTAAAAAAGCAAACATGCAAATGAATCATCTCACAATGTGGAGGAGAATATTTTATTTGGATACAATGGAGATTTAGTGGAACTTACTAATGGAATATTTCTCTGTTCCCACTTTCATTTATTCCTCAGATTGAACATCTATCTAATTCCTACAGTCCAGAATCAAAGCTTACATTTATTTGTAACACAGAGTAGTTAGATTGTGAGAATTCTATCCCTTCTGGATAGAAAAGTGACAATCAATCAAATAAGTAAACAGTGAATAAAGTTAAGAGAGATTATTTGTAGCACAGGGTTGAAATGAGGGGTCCTTGGTGCTTTCTGAGCTTGATTGTTTTCTTGCAGATGTTTCATTACCCAAACTAGATAACATCATCAGTGCTTTTGGCACTAGCTTGGATAATGAAACATCTGCAAGAAAATAACCAAGCTCAAAGAGCACTAAGGATCCCACAGTAAATAAAGACTTTAACATAAAATATTGTTGAAGATGGTAAGACTCTTCAGGAATAGCTCATACCGCTACTATCTTCTGTCATCAGCTTTTCATGATCCAAGATTGGGCATGGAGTGGGTGAGATGCAGCAAAAAAAAAAGTCTATTTACTCACATCTTAAGAAAAGATGATTGCAGGATGAACTAGAACAAGAAACTCCTCAAACTTCTCAGGTCACAAACAAGTTTATTGATAACCATGGCAACAAGCAGTATTATCCTCAGTTGATCTGCCTATGTTTGTGTGAAATGCACATCAGTGCAGAGGAAAACAATGGGAGGAGCAGAAGAAAATGCAATGATTAACAAGAGGCCTAATCCATAAGGTACCTAGGCAAAGTTCCTGACAGATACAAGATAAGCACAATGGTTACACACAAGAGCAATCGCTGCTAATAAAAAAGATTCTTTCTAATTAACCTTTCGGAGATAATCCCTAGTCACACTTGAATCCCAAACTAAAGAACGTCAACAAAGTCTAGTCCACAAATTTCAAATTAGCATCTTTTGGGAGATAGTTTGGGTGAAAGGGATATCAATTCTTAAATTCAAGATTGTCTCATGCTGTATGAGACTAAAGAGGTATAAAACATTTTGACCTCAAAAACATTTAAACTCAAAAGGTGGCTTCAGGCATCCTTAGTCTGAAACATAATGTGTGTGTCAAGGTTCCAAGTAATGAACCCAACCCAATCCAGGAACTCTGCGACTTTCGGCTTTCTCAAAGAACTACTTTATTGAGTACATCATTTTGGCACATTTGAAATGCAAAACCAGTTCTGGCCATTTCCCGTGCTTTCAGTATAATTAAAGATTAGACAGCTCACTCCCTCTTTGTCACATATCACATTGTTCAGTTAGGTGTTCTGGCATCTCCTTGGTAACCTCTTCCAGTCTCTGGCCAGCACCTGTTGGGATGATCTTGGTTCCCACATGATAGTAAGTTGTTGATGTCTGGTCTGACATTCCAGAGCTCCCTCCCCCCCCTCCCCCCAAAGTGTGTCAAGCTGCAAAATGAAGAAAATGGTCTTCAGGCCTATCCGTTTCAAAGTTGACAGTGTGCTTCTAAAGGCCTACAGGTTCCTAAGGCATTTCAAGGTTCAGAGGCCCCCACCCTCTGTACAACATTCTCTGTGACACCTACCTGGTACAGATCATGCAATTGTTAGGGAAACTTTAAAAAACAATTTTCCAGCAGCCTCTGGGCCTGAGCAATTCATGGATCTGTTTCAAGGATTTAATGTTTTAATTTTTTTCATGGTCATGTGATCAAAATTTGGGAGCTTGGTAACCTACATGAGCTGTGATGGCAAAGTGGTTAGAATGCAGTATTGCAGGATAATTCTGCTGACTCCCAGCAGTTCGATCCTCATTGGCTCAAGTTTGACTCAGCCTTCCATCTTTCCGAGGTTGGTAAAATGAGGGCCCAGATTGTTGGGGGCAATATATTGACTCTGTAAACTGCTTAGACAGGGCTGTAAAGTACTGTAAAGCAGTATATGAGTCTAAATACTATTGCTATTGGTAACATTCATTTAACAACTGCAGTGATTTACTTAGCAACCATAGCAAAAAACGGTTATAGACTTGGGTGTGATTCACTTAACAATTCCTTTCCTTAGCAACAGAAATTCCAGTCCCAAATGTGGTCATAAGGTGAGGACTACCTGGACTGGAAAACAGGTATTCCAGCAGTTTATTTTATTTATTTCTTTGTGACTTGGTAGACATGGATTTTTTTAGTATTCCATGTTTGATACTAGCTCAGGGAGGAAGACATTGGATGACATTCTCTTCTCTTGGTCAGCTGGAGGGAAAGAGATTAAATAACCATGGTATCTAAGAGCATGCTCCACAATGTTAAAACAGTGGCTGTGAGAATGTGACTGAAGCGCCACCTGTTTTTAAAGTGTATTGCACATGCCACACATATGAAAACAAAAACAAAAAACCTATGGCAGAGCTTCAATTGTACCACCACAGCCACCAACCTATTTTGACCACAGTCTGCAGATATTTCTGACTGATTCATGATCTTCTCTTATTTTTAGGTCACCAGAAATACAATCGATGTTGGATCAATTTGCAACTGATTTGCGAGAGCTTCAGAGATAGAATCAGTGGTGGTGTAGAACTATTTTAAGAAAGAGGGAATTAGGGAGATGATAAATTAATTTCCTGATTCCTTTGACTTTTAAAAAAGAATGGATGCGTACACATTTTGTTTTCTTTTTTTTTTTCCTGCTAAAAATCAAACAAAAGGTGATTTATCACTTATAGTAAGCTGTTATCTGTCAGGCCCAGCTGTGGTTTCTGAATAATTAAAGACAGCCTAAAAACAAACAAATAAACCACCCCAGAATTAGACTAAATAAACACTATGTGAGATATGCTGTGGGTGTGAAAACTGATAGTTCCCATTGTTTATGTACAGGTACCAGTATCACTATATACAGATCTGTTTGGGTGAGAAAAAAAGCAAAAAACAGGAGAAAGAGTGCCAGACCAATATTCAGAAGTGTTCTTTTCAGTACTGAGTAACATCCATTATATTTAAGTATATCATTCTTAAATTTCTATCTCCCTTCCGGGATCATATTTCTTCTATGTTACCTTAGGATAAAAGGTTATTTGAGGATTATCCAATTAAAATTGCATGAGGGAGAGCTACCACCCCTCTTTCCATTGCCTTCCACTTTAAAAAAAACAAAAAACATAAATGACATTCAGACACAGCCAATAAACAACAAAATAAAAAAAGTGATTAAGAAAAAAAAAGTGCTATTAGTGTCATGGATGAAATCATAAGTTAAAACTATTTTTTTTCTTTTTCTACTGAATACATATATAGGCTCAATGTGTTAACATACCACTCTTTACCCAGTTTTCAGGCAGCCTCCTAGCTAGGCAAATATATTATAATTATATAATCATAAGTCAAATAAAGAATCCACATGACTCTAGTTAAACAGTGTCAAGTGTCAAGGAAAGGTTGAATAGAAAACATCCAGTTGAGGGGGGGAAAATGACTGCAACAACTAGGTGGCACTCAGTAATAAAATTATGACTCAAAGTTGAGAATTGCCTTTCCCTTCAATGTCTTTTGCTTGGTAGGCAGGAGAACACAACCAGGGCCCTACTACCAAACAATATTTTGCATCGGTCCTTTAGATATCTGTCATTTTTTTTTAACTGAATTCAGTCATAGTTATAATTCTCGAATCCGTGTGAGCATCTTATTATATGTGACATCTCATCAGCAAATTCTTATTATCAACTCATACTGAAATCCCATATCGATTGCCTAGAAGATTAAGCAAAATGCCTATCAGTTTACAGAAGGATTTTTTTTTCATAGTTAATCCATCACTGTTACTCAGAGCTCTGCTAGTCTGCATAGTAAGTTAAAATTAAAAATAAAGGTACTGTCTTCCCAACTTTAACCTATTTATTCATTTCATGGGACATAAAATCAAACATTTCTGTTCAAGAGCCTGACCTTATTTCTTCAATCTAAATTATAATCATTCCAAATGTCTATGGAGATTCTCAGTCATCCAGGTCATAATTGTCCCAAAGGTGCTTTTTCAAGAGGCAACTGAAAAAGCTCAGAGCTGAAGAAGCTTCATGGATAAGAAGCAAAACATCTTCAAATAAGAAAGTCCACTTGCCTCTTGAAAAAGCACCTTTGGGATTCATTCCAAATATACTAGGAAATAACCTAAGAAGAGAATCCACTGAATTCTAAACTTGCAAACTGATGACCAATTGTATCAGAATAAAGTAATGAAAACTGGTAAACACTGCTAAACTCTGAGATGATTCTGAAAGAAATGTTATAGCTTTACATATCTTTATCCTGAGTGTAGACAAATGAAGAGATGCATTCTATTCTCATATCGGTTGATTGCACTTTTAATAGGATTGTTTTTAATAATTATTTCTTATCTCCTTGTCATTTTATTTAATGGCTGTATGATGCCCAGAGTCACTTTGAATAAAATGGGTGGTCATTTAGTAAATGGTGAAATTTACTAAATAAATAAAACAAAGAAATAAAAACGTCCCACCTTTATTATTATGCAAATATATGCATTACTTGGGCTCGGGTGGGCAACTTTATTGAATGCCAAGAGCACACATTGTATTTTGGGGGAGTTTGGGGATTGCGGAACAATTTCAGATATGGGTGGGGCTAGATTTTTCTAAGATTTTTCTTGTGGTTTTAGAAAGAGCTTTTATAGTTTTAGGAATATTGTATAAAACTTGTTTTAAATCCTATGCTATAAATCCTATACAGTATGACCCTCATCTCAAAATTGAAAGAAACAGATGCTGATTTTGTTGAAAGGCTTATGAAGGCTGCAAAAAGAGGCTTTGGAGCCAGACGTAACCATTAAGTCCTCAAGTTATCCACTTCTGTTTTATAATGGGCAGAGTTGAGGAAGGCACAGTTGCCAATGTTCCATGCAACTGGCCCTAAGAAAAGTTTACTGTGAGAGAGACAGTGATATCCTTATAAATGTATCATGTGAGGCACCAGCATCATTGATCTGCTATAGAACCACAACAGACCTTAAGCAGAATGGAAAAAATTGCCTCACCAAACTTAAAAGCATTGCTTGGGCCAAATGTTACCTACTCATAACCAATATTATATGTATGGCTGTTTCTGTGTAAGTGTGTTTCTCTCTCTCTCTCTCTCTCTCTCTCTCTCTCTCTCTCTCTCTCTCTCTCTCTCTCTCTGTGTGTGTGTGTGTGTGTGTGTGTGTGTGTGTACACATGCAATAAACACACAAACATACACCTATAAATAAATACACATTCTCAAACAGAAATATATATATGTAACAACACTGCCAAAAAGGCACTATGAGTTGTTAACCGAATCTTGTGTAGCTTCTTCTCTGATAATGTTGTACTACTAACTAGAGCATAGAAAACATTTGCTAGACCAATTCTTGAATACAGCTCATCTGTCTGGAACCCACACTGCATATCAGATATAAATACAATCTAGAGAGTCCAGAGATATTTTATGAGAAGAGACCTCCATTCCTCTAACAGCAATAAAATACCTTATGCCACCAGACTCCAAATTTTGGGCTTAGACAACTTAGAACTACGCCGACTTCAGTCTGACCTAAGCATAGTACATAAAATTATCTGCCACAATGTCCTTCCTGTCAATGACTACTTCAGCTTCAACCACAACAATACATGAGCAAATAATAGATACAAACTCAAGGTAAACCATTCCAAACTCAATTGCAGAAAATATGACTCCAGTAACAGAGTGGTCAATGCCTGGAATGCACTACCTGACTCTGTGGTTTCTTCCCCAAACCCCCAAAACTTTAACCGTAAACTATCTACTGTCACCCCATTCCTAAGAGGTCTGTAAGGGGTGTGCATAAGTGCACCAGTGTGCCTACCATCCCTATCCTAATATTCCTTTTTACTCTTACTCTTTTCATGTATTCAAATTATGTTTATACTTTTACCTGTTATCTTATATATGCTTGACAAATAAACTTATGATTATGATATATATACACATATCATACACAGATGATCGGAGCGGGGACTGTTTTGCTGCATTATTGCGTTACTGAACTGCCAAGGAAAGCAAAGCAAATTTTGTGTAGGTTATTCTTGGCATTAAGCACCATCTAATACTGTATATAATGCAACTCTTTAAAAATATTTTGGAGAGCCATTTGCTGAAATAGTATAGGGTTTCCTGCTTGAGCAGAGGGTTGGATTAGAAGACTTCCAAGCTCCCTTCCAACTCTGTTATTCTGTTATGTTTTTTCTTAATCAAATTATTGAAGCATCTAAAACTCCACACAACTCCATTTACAAAAACAAAATCCACATTAGCAGTGTTATGCCTGGCTTGGACATCATGTATTCAACGAGGGCTCAATTTGCTCCAGTGTTTCTATCTCATCTCAAGCCAGTTAGCTCAGTCTAATCAATCACATCCAGTTTCTTTTCATCACTGTGGCAAACGACATGATGAAGCTGAACAAAATGGAATTGAATTTCAGGTACCTAGCTGTAGCACAGCTTGAATTGTAATATACCTAGGTTGTTTTTCTTGCCATCTTAAAAAAAAAAAATCATTCAAGATAAGCCTATCTCTAGCATTCTTACAACTTTCATTTAAATTGAAAATTAAACCAAAACCACGATCGATTTAATCAATGCTACATGCTTTATGTGTGTGTCAGAGAACAATGTAGTCCTTTAATATTGAAAACAATGAAGTGTCTTGTGTTAGAATCTTAAAGGCATTGGGACAGGAGCCTTCTGGAGAGCCTGTTAACTTCACTAACCTTTTGTAGAAAGGTGGCTGTAAAAACATAAATGGCAACAAATATTGACAGATCTAGCAACATTTAATCATAGGTGATGCTATATTGGCAGCTAGCTCCAACCACACCCAACCAGTGCAAGATGGGGTTCAATTAATAAGATTTTACATGTGAAATAATTGTGTGACCATTCAGATCTGATGGAATCATGTCACATTTCTCAACGAAATATACAGATATGCACACCTATCTGCATATTCAATTTCTTAAAAAAATAAAATATGACAGATGCCTCATATCATCTTGACCAAAATATAAGGAATTATACTTTCTTTACTACTTTACTACTTTTGTGTCAGAAGTGGATAATAGATTTCCTCTTAGTGTGAGCCTAGAGCAAAGTTAAAGAAACCAAGATATTTTCTTAGGCTGGTGAAAATTACTTAACCATAATAGGACGAGGCATTTGGGTTCTATCTTTCTTCAGAAAGTTAGGATTTTAAGAAAATTTAGTCTTACTTAAGATCAATGTAAATCAATGTTCCATTCTTTTCAAAAGAATTGAATTGTGACTTTTCTGCTTCCAGGCTAACATTCCTTTTCTTCTGTTAACACTGGCATAATTCCACATTGCATAATTAAAGGAAAATGCAAGGTTTTTGGTTGTCTATCTTTTTAAGTGCAGAATTAAATTACTCCAGGACGTACACCCTGCATTTATTACTTCTAAAAAGCTATTCATTTATCATTTCTATAAAGCTATCTCTTCATTCTTTGCCTTGTGCTGTTTTGTGGACTTTTTTAATAAGGACAGATAACTCTGTGGAATATATCCTGAATTCTTAGAATCGTATTCTTTTGAGCTGAGTTTGAGATTTGTTATTTATTCTACAACTCCCCAATCCGTAGACTGTACAGAATCTTCAACAAAACAGGAACATCTTAAAAACTCTTAAAAATTGAGGGGTCCTTGGCGCTCCCTGAGATTGCTTATTTTCTTGCAGACATTTCATTACCCAAACTAGGTAACATCATCAGTGCAATTTGCTGTTAGTTTATATTCTAGAGGCTTGACTGTCAGTGTTGCTGGAGGTGATCTTAGAGATTCTTTCATTGGGCTGTTTGCTGTTGGCTTCTTTTACAGTGTCTTGATTGGGGTATTGTTTATTTGATTGTTGGTCTGACATTAACCTTGGAGTTAATAGGCTGATCTGGGTACTGATTGCTGGTACAGATGTGTTTGGGTCTTTTTGTTCCTTTTTGCGGTGAGTGCAGCAGTGAAATCTGGCCTGATCTATCCGGCTTGCGCGAGGCAGTGGGGCTGGTGGCAGGAGGTCCGCCCACCGGGATATCATCACATCCCTTTTTTACCCTCGGCGCATGCACAGAAGAGGCGCGCATGCTCACATTTCCGTTCCGGTAGTGAAAGTAAGTGCATTTTACTCCTATGTGGGTATTATTCCCTTTTGCATGGTCTATAGATGCTGTTAATGCCTATGTGTCTGTTGAAGCCTGATTTCAGAGTACCAGGCTTCTAGAAATTCCCTGGCATTTTCAGACTTGGCTTGGTCTAGGATGGTCACATTTTCCCAATTGAAACTATGGTTAAATCTGTCTATATTTTGTGAAATTAAAGAATTTTCATCATGTCTTCTGACTGCTAATTGAAGTTCATGGATGTGTTTCTGTAAACTTGCATTTCTAGTTTGCCATTGTGACCTCTGCTGATCAGGATGTGCAGGAAGGGTAGTGAGTTGTTATTTTCTTCGTTTCTGGTAAACTGGATTCCTTTAAAAATGTTATTAATGGTTCCATGGAGATTCTCTAATTGGTTCTTTTTTATTATGGTGAAGGTGTCATCTACATATCTGATACATGCTTTCGGTTGTATTTCTGGAAGTGCTATGGCTTTTAGATGTTGCATGGTGACCTCGGCTATAAGTCCTAAAATTTACCTAATTTGTTGGTAAATTTGTCCATTCTTCTTAAAAATTATCCATCAAAGACTATCTGACATAGAATGCATCAGAGTAGTATAACTGGGTAGTGTTCAGGAATTGCTACCACCACAAATATATTTTGGTCCAGGGAAGGGCATAACTGTTGAAGCCCAGCCCTTTCCATCCCAGCCCTTTCTCATCTGCCCTCCAAGTATTGGATTAGAATTTTCCAATCTCACAGCCTGGGGGTCAAGATGTGTAATTGGGTATCATCACCATATTGATGATATCTGATTCCTAAACCAGTGTATGATCTCACCTCGCAGTTTTCTGTAGATATTAAGGGCAGAGAGAATTGTACTATGTGACACTGCAGGTGTTAACAGTAACTGAAACTGACCATAGAAAAAGAAGGAGAACCCCTGCAAAACAGTGCCTCCCACTTCTCAGTCTCCAAAGCCCAAAAGAATACTATGGCTGATGTTCCTAAAAATTGCTGAGGGATCAAAGAAAACCAAGATGGATAGCAATAGCAATAGTACTTAGACTTATACTATTCCATAGTGCTTTGCAGCATTCTCTGAGTAGTTTACAATGTCAGCATATTGTCACCAACAATCTGACCCCTCATTTTATTGACCTCAGAAGGATGGAAGGCTGAGTCAACCTTAAGCCCAGTCAGGATCAAACTTCAGGTTCTGGGCAGAGTTTGCCTACAATACTACATTCTAATCACTGCACCACGAGGCCTCGTGGATGTATTACCCAATTCCAGCTCCACAATAGATCATTGTAAAGTGTAACCAATACTATCTCCATATGAACCCTGGCCTAAAACCCAACAGAAATGTATCTAAATAATCCACATGGAACTTTACCTTCAGGGTTTTTTGGGGATGAAATCCAGCTACCCTCTTTTTCACTTCCCAAGAAAAAAAAGATTGAAGATTGGACAGAAATTGTCCAGGATGATTGTTAGTAAGATAGTGAAGGTGTAGACTAGATTTGCAGCCTTAATTGTACATGCATTACATGTAATAATCTTGTTTATGATAAATTTTGCATAATTTTGTTCAGTTATCTGCAAGCGCAACTTCTAAACTATTCTAAGCAAGCTGTCTAAGCTAGAGAACCTTTTGCAAGTAATCTAAAGATCTCCTTTCTGTACCTATATAGTACAAGGCTGAGTCCCTTATAATCTCCTCTACCAGTTATCATTCATTCTGATGAAAAATAATTTCTTTTTGAAATTTCTTACAAAAACAGAATTTATTTCAAGGAGAAAAGAATTTCAGTTCAGTATACATGAGCGGAGGGTGGGTGTTTCTGCTGTTCCTAAAGATGATGACGATGATGATGATGATGATGATGATGATGATGATATCCATTCAGATGTGTCCAACTCTTGGTGATTCTATGAGCTAAGTCTCTCCACATGTTCCAATCTTGCACCACAGGGAGAGAGGAAGAAGAAAAGGGAGAGGAAAGGGAGGAAGAGAGATGGGGGAGGGAGACAGACAGACAGACAGACAGACAATCCTATCTTGTATAAACATCAGACATCCATCAGTCTGGAGCCTCTTTGGCTTGTCATACTTCTATTCATGAAAAGGTTTCTTTGGCAATTTTTTTCCATTTCCATTTTTTTCTATTTTTCAGAATGGGAAGCAGGGCAGATAGTTGCAGTTATATAAAAGGAAATACAGCAGCCACAGTATTTCCAGAATCTCTGTACTCTGCCAGTACCTCCAACAATACATTTAAACAAGTATGAAAAAGCACTTTGAATATGACTCTGGTGCATGAAAAGAAATTCTTACATGGCAGATTTTAAAAAGTAGACTTGGATCTGTATTTGTGTCCATCTTATCTGTCTGTACTTTGACATGTTCTTTATTGGCTTAAAGAGAGGAAGAGAGAAGAAGCTAAATTTGTCATACTTTTCTATTGCATTATACTTTATTTCTCACTACCCTTCTGGATTTGATACCATATACTGTAACAAGTTCAACCAATTCAGACTGTAAATCTAGCAATATGAGATGCTATTTATGAATCCAATAAATAAGCTGTAGCCTTGCTGTCTTCATCTGCCAGCAGAACACATAATATTGGCAAATCAAATTTTCATTTTCTTATGTCCTCCAAATCTAATCTGGAAGGTTGGGGACTTCTGAAATTCTTGTGGGAAATTCATGGGACACCTAAATGGAACTGAACAGGAGAGCACAAATAAAAACTTTTGGTGAGTAAAAGTTAGATGTAGGCCTTAGATTACAGAGATATTCGCTGGAAGGGAGGGGGAGGGAGGGAGGGAGGGGGAGGGAGGGAGGGAGGGAGGGAGGAAGGAAGGAAGGAAGGAAGGAAGGAAGGAAGGAAGGAAGGAAGGAAGGAAGGAAGGGATTACAGCTCAGAATACATCCATAAAAATAACATGAAAATGACTGAAGTTCTCAAATACTGTTACGTGAATTAAAGTAACCTATTTTTAAAATATAATTTATAATTAGGAGGGAAACTACAGTATTTCTCTTGGCAATAATTTTGTTTCTCAACAGAAAAAGAATGATACTGTTTCATTTATTTCACTGCCTTGGCTCTGTCAAACACATGCCTAGCCAACATGTTCTCATCTGAAAGATGACTTCATTTTCCTGGGTAATTTACATGCATTGCTATTTTTGGATGACATGTATTTGTTGAAATAAAAAGTGAATGATCAACTAATTCATCCTGTTTCCACAAAATGTTGGTGCTAAATTCCTTATTTTTACTTATAGTAGGATTTCTGGAATGTATTAATGGGCTGAATCCAGACTTAATCATGCTTACACAAAATACAGTATACTAGGTGGAGAATTTACCTAATTAGAATGAATGAAATTTGTTGATTTAGTCTTTTTTTTTTTTCTCAGTTGTCAGAAGGAGAAAAGCAGCATTTAGCCAACCTTGGCTGCTTATTTTTTTTAAAAAAATCTAAGCAGATTTGAAGCTAGTCAGTGTAATTTGCAATTGTTGTATTGGCTGGATGTTATTTAATTTTTGTATTTAATTTTATTTTTAATAAATTGACTTTGCTGTAAACTGACCAGAATCCTTTGGGACAGAGGAAAGTTAGACACATGGTTAATAACAGAATTTATTGATTCATTACAAGATCATCAAGAAATTTCAGAAGAAAGGAGTGCCAATCTACTTCCACATTGTTGTCAACTGCACACTCCCCTGTTCTACATCCTGTGATCTACTCTAAATTTAAGGTTCCTTCAGAGCAGATAAGTAGACCTAGTGATTCCATGGGAAGAAGAAGAAAAGATATACTGCAAGAGTGAACTTCAATTTATGTGGAAGTGGATTCCATTCTTAACTGTTAATTGCCACATGACATTCCATGTTCTTTTAAGATTCTGATAACACAACTGTACCATATAAACCAGGGGTGTCAAACTCAATTTCATTGAGGGCCACATCAGGGTTGTGTTTGAACTCAGGGGCTGGGGAAGCATGGCCAGCTCAACATCACTCATGTCGGGGGCACCTGTGGTGGCCTGAGTGCTCTGCCAGCAAAAACAGGCTCGTGAACTGCATTTTTCCTGGCAGAAGCACCACAAGCCGGTCCTTTGCTGTTTCCAGGGCAGCCCCGTGGGCCAGATCTAAGTACCCTGTGGGCTGGATCTGGCCCCCAGGCCTTAAATTTGACATCCCTCATATAGACAATCCATCTTTTGGTTGGGGATGGGGGGCACCGTGTTACGGTGGTTCTCCTCCTTTCTCTCCGACCGGTCGCAGTTCGTGTTGGCAGGGGGGCAGAGGTCAACCTCGAGGCCTCTTATATGTGGAGTGCCTCAGGGGTCGGTCCTCTCGCCCCTCCTGTTCAACATTTATGTGAAGCCGCTGAGCGAGATCATCCATGGCTTTGGGGTGAGATACCATCAGTACGCTGATGATACTCAGCTGTACATCTCCACCCCAGGCCACCCCAACGATGCCCTTGAAGTGATGTCCCAGTGCCTGGAGGCTGTACGGATCTGGATGGGGAGGAACAGGCTCAAGCTCAACCCTTCCAAGACTGAGTGGCTGTGGTTCCCGGCATCCCGATATGGTCAGTTGACTCCATCACTGACTATTGGGGGCGAGTCTTTGGCCCCCACAGAGAGGGCTCGCAATCTGGGAGTCCTCCTGGATACGCAGCTGTCCTTGGAGGAACATCTGACGGCTGTAACCAGGGGGACCTTTTATCAGGTTCGCCTGATCTGCCAGTTGCGGCCCTTTCTTGATCGGGATTCCTTGTGCACAGTCACTCATGCCCTCGTAACCTCTCGCCTTGATTACTGCAATGCTCTCTATTGGGGCTCCCCTTGAAGAGCACCCGGAGACTCCAACTGGTCCAGAACGCAGCAGCGCGGGTAGTGACGGGAGCAGCGTGGCGCTCCCATGTAACACCGCTCCTGCGTGAACTGCACTGGCTCCCGGTGGTCTTCCGGGTGCGCTTCAAGGTGTTGGTTATCACCTTTAAAGCGCTCCATGGCATAGGGCCTAGCTATCTTTGAGACCGCCTACTGCCACCGACGACCTCCCACCGACCCGTACGCTCCCACAGAGAGGGCCTCCTTGGGGTGCCATCAGCCAAACAATGCAGGCTGGTGACCCCCAGGGGGAGGGCCTTCTCTGTGGGGGCACCCACCCTCTGGAATCAGTTGCCCCCTGAGATAAGGAGAATCCATGACCTCAGTGCCTTCCGCCGTGCCCTTAAAACTTTCTTTTTTCAACAAGCCGGGCTGGCTTAATTTCTTTTTAAGGGTTTTTTAATTGTTTTGTTTTGTTTATCGTTTTAATTAATGGGGCCAAATCTATAAATATTTTTTAAATGTGTTTTAATATTTGTATTTGATGTTTTTATTTGGCTGTTCACCGCCCTGAGTCCTCAGGGAGAAGGGCGGTATACAAATTCAAAAATAAAATAAAATAAAATAAAATAAATAAATCTTTTAATCTGGAAAAGAAGCAGGTGCAAAAAATATGGGTTTTTTAAATTAAACAATTCCCAACTACATACCAGAAGATATTACTTCCTTTTATGTATTTTGTATGTAAATTTTTGGCTTCTTTTATTGTAGATTTTGTACTTGAGTATGGATAGAAGAAAACATCATAAAAAATGAACTCTTCTTAAGGGCAATATTTAAACTCAGTGGATTGGATTTGGAGTAGGTCTTTGTCATGAAAAGGTCCCATCTCACAGCTGACCTTCAAGTCTTTGAAAACATGACACTGTTCCCAAAGCTGGGGCTCTTGAGCTTTGTTAGTGGTTTTTTGATGTGTTAAGCTGTTTTACCCCCTGGTTTTATGTATCTTTTTTCTTTTATTTATGTAAGCAAGCTGATAGATATATGCTAATTTTTAAATCCTTTGTAACAAGAATTTGGAGGGAGGAGGAGAAAGATTTAGTTCCATATTAGAATTGTTTTCAACTGAATTATTTTTTGGTATCTTTCTTCATAGCTTAATGGATAATACAGACGCTATTACAATATTTGATTAGGTTCCAGGAATTTATCTATTGCTACAAAAAGAAAAAAAAACTAGAAAAAATTAGAAGATGCACTTCTTATAAAACATGTATTGTTTCTGTATTGATTTTGTCCTTA
This sequence comes from Pantherophis guttatus, assembly GCF_059756535.1. Lineage (NCBI taxonomy): Eukaryota > Metazoa > Chordata > Lepidosauria > Squamata > Colubridae > Pantherophis > Pantherophis guttatus. The sequence continues at coordinate 188,442,272 of NC_142064.1, forward strand.
TATATTCTTCTTCTACTATTTATTGTTTTAAGGAGAATGTAGGGCAGGCAAAAATAGTCTTATTGCTTATATTTCATGGAAGTATGAAAAAATTAAGAAATTTCTGAGAACACATGAAGTAAAATAATAAAAAGTTTTAAAGTGGTAAATATTAACTTGATTTCTTTCAATCAATCAGAATAGAGATGAAAGGAACCTTGGAAGTCTTCTAGTCCAGCCCCCTGCTCAAGAAGGAGACCCTATACCATTTCAGATAAGTGGCTGTCCAATCTTTTCTTAAAAACCTCCAGTGATGAAGCACGTTCAACTTCTGAAGGCAAGCTGTTCCACTGTTAGGAAGTTTCTCCTTAATTACAGTTGCTTGATTAATCTCCTTGATTAGTTTCCATCCATTGTTTCTTGTCTTGTCTTGTCTGTTGCTTTGGAAAATAAGTTGATCCCAGGGGTGAAATCTAAAATTTGTTACTACCGGTTCTGTGGGCGTGGCTTGGTGGGGGAGGTAATGTGACTGGGTGGGTGTGGCCAATTTTTTTTTTTTACTTTTAAAACCATTTTTACATGTAAAACCATGTAAAAAAATGCTTTCAAAAAGCTCTGACGATCCCAGCTGAGTTGCCTGATCGGCAGGCAACTCAGCTGTGATCGTCAGAGCTTGGCTGGTCAGAGCCATTTAAAAGAAAAAAAAGGCTCTGATGATCGTGCGGCTCAGCTGGGCATGGGGGCCGGGGCCAGGGATTTTTGCTACTGGTTCTCCGAACTGCCTGCCGCCATCGCTACCTACTCGTCCGAGCCGGTCCGAACCGGGAGCATTTCACCCCTGGTTGACCCTCTCTTCTTTGTGGCAGCCCCTCACATACTGGAATACTGCTATCATGTCACCCCTAGTCCTTCTTTTCTCTAGATTGGCCAACCTGAAATCCTGCAACCATTCTTCATATGTTTTTGTCTCTAGGCCCTTAATCATCATGGTTGCTCTTCTTTGCACTTTTTCCAAAGTCTCATCATCTTTTTTTATAATGTGGTGACTAAAACTGGATGCAGTATTCTATTCTTTTGAATAATTTGTAACCGTTCATCAGTACATTCCAGTCATGAGTTTCATCCACCAAGTTTCAGTAATGGCAACTATATCGTATCTTTCTACATGTACTATTACTTTAAGTTCACCCTGTTTGTTCCCCAAACTTTTTATGTACTTCAAACACAATAGTTGGTGAATTGAATAAAGCAAAGATATGGAATATAAAATGAACTGTTTTGGACAAGTTCCAATTGCAAAAATGTAATTGTACTATTAAGGATTCTCAGGTTAAAATGTATAATGATTCTAACTCAATAAATCAACCATTTTTAAAATTTTATTCTCTTTATTTAATTATTCTTTAAATTTTATTCATTTTTGATTTTATAATACTGAAACCAGTGTAGCTGAGCAAGACATGAATTTTTACATGATTTTTTCTATGATTACATATGATCACACAAAACCTGTCTGGCTATATCTTTAGTTCTCCAAAAACATAATTTTATTAACTATGAAAAAGAGAAGAACTTCCAAATCCAGATGGTCTCCTACTGAGTATTATATGACAGAATATTGAATTCTTTGCCCCAATATTTTTAGAATCCATTATGATGCCTTTTTATATAAAGCTTTAAAACTTCCTTCATAGAGGCTTCTATGTAGTTGTGGTTTTGAAAACTAACAATTATGAAAACTGAAAATAATCATCTGACTTCTTTGTTTCAGTACCAATGCAAAAATATTGACTCTTGCACACAGATTACAGACAATATTAATTTTGATCATTTAGCATGCAGAATTTGGTTTCATAAAAGATTGCAAGATATCTGAAAATACTATACTAATAGCATTCTGGATGTATGGTAGCTGTGTTGAATATAGTGCAATAGATGTTTTTAATAGACATAAATTTGAGTTTCCTCCCTTTTTTCATTTATTGGATCAATATTTGATAATCTATTCCCTTTGCTAGAGATACTGCAAATGAAAATATATCTTCATCTATCAGTGTAGGGTGTGAAATTTGTCAAGGATTTTTTATGTCCTTTTATTTTTAAGTTGATATTGGAATTATTAACCTATCTTATGAAACAAGTAGAAAATATGTTGAATATAGGACTGCTTATAGTTCAACAAAAGCCATTATTTATATGCATTCTTGTATTATTACTGATTTATAATTATGAATTTTCTATACCAAAATGTAGTGCTATTTTACAATAGTTTGATAATTTATCAGGTTATTTGATTATGTGGGGTAATTCACATTTTGGTTTAATATCAGTATAATATGCTACTATGGTATTGCAAAGATCAACATAATTTAACAAATAAACATACTTTGGAAGAGAGGTGGGCTTCACATACTTCACATAATATGTGACACAATATGTCACATATTTGCCCAGAACTGAAAATGTGAGCTCGCTTTGCTTGTGTGCGCGCCTTCCGCACAGGTGAGCAGCATCAATTATATAGGACAGGATAGCACCAGGGCAATTGGGTGGGCCCAGCCGCTGGTCGGAATTACTGGTTCACCCGAACCGATCTGAACCAGCAGCAGTTCACCTCTGCTTATGAATCATATATGAGAGATAGTTTGGTGTAGATGTTAAGGTACCAGGTTGGAAATTCACTGATTCCATACATAACTTTTCTTCCATTAAATTCAAATGGCCATATCATTTGGGAGCCATGTTTGTTGTCATTCTTGAGTACTACTACTACAATAATAATAGTATTTATATAGCATTTTTCTATTAAAAGTATCTGCAGCCTCGATATAAACTATATAATATCATCCATGAGAAAAACAAAAACAAATAACCACATTTGCTAATAATAATAATAGAGAATTTAAAATATAAATAGCAATAAAAGCATCTTCAGTTTCTACAGAAAGAAAAGGAGGCTAAAGAATTTTAACTCAAAAAGGATTCCAGCACAGTGATGGAAGATCACGGGATCTTCTGAAATGGCATAAAAAACAAAACATGTCGTATTATCAATGAAGAAGAACACTGAAGGAGAGCAGCAAGGAACTCTTATGTCATATTAATCTCAGCCAGGCCCAAATTGAAAAACTGGTTTTCCATATAAGTGGGTTCTGTACTAACCAGGCCTTTGTAGCTCATACAAGTTTTAGAGACAAAAGATTCTGGCTAATATCTTTGGAACCAGATGGCATTTGTGGTCTTTAGAACTGTCTTAACAGCAAATATAATCATTTACAGATTGGTTTTTAATAGGGCATAAATATTACAAATTAGCAGATGTATAAAAAACAGAAGTCAGAAACCTGATTTCTTTTTCCTTTTCCCTTTTTTTTTTTTTGCCTTTTAAATTTGTTTAGTGTTTCAAATTTACTAACCTTGTTTGGTTCATTTGTTTTCTTTTATTAATATATATGAAAAAACACACCCATATTAAAATATATATATTATTCTCATCCTTATGGGTGGTATGTATCTTCCTTAATCTCGGGATTTGATCTCCTGTCTCCTGCACTTTTAATCACTATGCTTACGCTATCCATAGATGGATAGGTGGTGGGTTTCAAATTTTTTTACTACCGGTTCTGTGGTGTGGCTTGGTGGGCGTGGCATGGCTTGGTGGGCATGGCTTGGTGGAAGTGGCTTGGTGAAAGTGGCAGGGGAAGGATACTGTAAAATCTCCATTCCCACCCCACTCCAGGGGAAGGTTACTGCAAAATCCCCATTTCTTCCCGATCAGCTGGGACTTGGGAGGCAGAGAATAGATGGGGGTGGGGCCAGTCAGAATTTTTACTACCAGTTCTCCAAACTACTCAAAATTTCTGCTACGGGTTCTCCAGAACTGGTCAGAACCTGCTGAAACCCACCTCTGGATGGATGGATGGATGGATGGATGGATGGATGGATGGATAGATAGATAGATAGATAGATAGATAGATAGATAGATAGATAGCTATTATATACTGTATATATTTTAATATCAAGTAATTTAGCTTATGATTGAAACTTTTATTATAAAACAAATACCTTGATTATTCTTTTATTTCCTTTCCAATATTATATTTAATTTTGAAGAAAAATCAAATAATTATACTTGTAACATTAATATCTAAAACTTAACTAATATTGATAAAGTATCAACTTTTCTCCCCTATTAATTACAATATATTCAACACTCCAAGGTACCTATATAATAGATTATTATGAATCTAAGTATATTATATAAATATAATACTACTGAAATAGCACATTGTACCAAAATGGAAAAGGTGGGGCTGAGCTAGTTCTATATTAACACTTTATGGATATATTTTTAGTTTCTACAAATGTCACCTATTTAATCATTATTCTGTATATTCTCTCCCGTTTTTATTAGTGCTGCTATAATTATGTTTGTACTATATTTTCCTCTTATTATATTTATCCATATTTTTTAAAAGGAACTGTCTTTAAAAGCAAATAAAGGTTGGCTTCAAAGTTAAAGCTCTCTTCAATAAAAAAAAATTATAATAGTGGAGGATCAGTGAAAGCTAATAAAAGGAAGCCCTTGTCATAGCCATCTCTCCATTGTATTTCAACAGGATTCAGCTCCATTTAGAACAGACTCAGCAACAATACTCCTAATGCTTTTGGACTCAACCCAGTGACTGGATTGTCACAATAAATTAAGAGTCTTACACATTTCTGATTTCACTTCTTCTTCTTTTAATCGTTATATGCTTTCGTGCTTGTTTTCCATTCACCTTCTGCAACAGAACATTCTGCAGTTTGATCCCTAGTAATGATGTCTGTCTACTTTTCCATCTGAAGTGTCATCTCAGTTAATCTAATTCTTTTTCAGTTTCACCTTGCCACTCTTCTTTTAGCAAGAATGACCTTTTCTATGACGTTTTCTATCAAGAAAGTGGTCTTTTGTAAACAAGACTTATGTTACTATTCTGGTAATAATTTATGTCACTGAGTAGACCCACACTCATGTGATGTTAAATAAAGTAATAGTCTTCTAGCAAGCTAACATCTTGTCCTTGTCATAGGGATGTCAACAGGACAAGAAGTGACTTATTCATCTGAAACAGCACAAGGCAAGATAATTCAATCTATTCTTTTTACCACTGACTATATTATACAGTATGTCATCTATTTAAGTGCCCGAATTGCGATCATGAGACCACAAGCGTAGCGCTATGCTCATAACTTCAAGGGCAGGTTGTAAGTCACTTTTTCCCAGCAGTTATAACTTTGAACTAAGATGAAGACCATCCATACAGATTAATAAGTGTTTATCCATATCTGTTATAAGATCAAACAGGAGCCTGCAGCTGCTATAATGAATGGGTACAGGGTATCTCAGTCATTTTTAGCCCTCTCTTTTAATTTCCAACTCAGATCTAACATGGTGTTTTTTTTTTCTACATGGCTCATGTGAGCCAATTTACATGGCTCATTTGACAACAGTTGCTGGAGTCAAGCTTGGAGTTGAATGTTGGAGATGAAGTCTGTCAGAGTTTGTTGCAGAAATTAAATCCAGAAAGCGCACACAGGCAGACTGATGCAGCAGGATTCATTAACTTCTTTATATACATAATAATACATGAAGTAAATTTACAATACCAACAGCAGATTTCTTCCAACATAGCAGTTAAAAGCAAAACACAAGGTAGGAGAGAACAGTTAGTTTCATTTCAGCAGAGCAGACAAGCCCAGGCTTGTTTCATTTCAGAGCTGAGCACAGAGCTTAATACAAATAGAACCTCTTCTATATAGGGCAGTTAAGCTTCTGCACAAACTCAGTTGCCTAAACCACGCCCAGACTTCTAGCTTAAGTATCTGTTTCTAAACAGCCTTCATTGGCTGAGCCTGTTACCATGCCCAATCATTGGCTGACCTTGTTACCATGTCTCTATTCAGTCCCCATTGGCTGATCTATTCCAGTCCATGAATATTCATACTCTGACAAAGCCATATGAATGGTCACAAGAATATTTATGTTTCTTCTTAATCTTCATTATAAATATTCCCCTGCACTTTTTCTTAACCTATTCAATGTGCTATGAAGTCATGATGATAGTTGAATTTGAAACTAAAAACATCTGTAAGAGACTCAGCAATTTTCATTTGTTTCTATTTCTTTTTAAGATATGTGTTGCTGCTGGAAGATTTAAAAGAAGATTTGACACTTGATAACCCATTTTCTTTCTCCCATGCTTGAAAGGTAGGAAGAGAAACTGCTAATGGCTACCTTCCTTCGTTTTATATGCACTTGGCACTGTAGTTATCAAATCACTAGGCTCCAGCACCACAGAGTCTCAATCAGGCACAAAAAGGGTAGGTTTACGGTGGTTTTGAGGTTGAATAGAATGTATAAGTGTACAGTGCCAATCACATATTCAAATTCATTTATCCAACTCCACCTTCAACATATTGTAATTGAAGAGCACAATGTGTCAAATATTATTGCACGCAAAAGGGAAATAGTGAGTATTCGGTCATTGTTCAATTTATCTCCTACCCTCAAATCCTAAGAATCCATATGATCCCCTTTTTTAATTGGCGAGAGAAAAGGAGAGAGAGATTTCTGGATAGCTATAAGTATGATGGTCTTACAAATATGATTTTTTTTCAATCCATTCTCATTCTTGCTTGGTATTTCCTCAGTTACTTTCCTTCCTCCTTTTCTGTCACAATAATGCATTCCATTTTTAAGAACAATAAGCCAACTGTAATTGTTTTTATTTATTCTGCCTCCCTAGTTCATGAAATTTTCCTACAAATAATTCATCAATGCGGGGAGCAGTTATGTGACAAAACTTTAAATAATAGAGAGTTAGTCTACATTTTTCTGTTTTAGTCTTATGAGCACCACCCTTTCCACTCTGTCCCAACATGTCCAATTTTGGTCCCATTGCAGATGTAGGCCAGATACAAACACATGTCAGACATGAGTATGTGTGTAGTATCCTGATATATATTAGACAATGCAAGTAGACTCTTAGAAAGAATGCAGAGTAGAAAAACAAAGACTGTGTGAGGCTTAAATCTTATGAATGGTTAAAAGAACTTCATCTGTTTAGCCTAAAGAAAAGGCAAAGAGAAGACATAATAGCAATCTTCCAGTACTTGAGTAGCTATCACAGGAAAAAAAAAACCAATAGATCTATTCATCTCTTAGTGTCTGACAGCAGAGTAAGAACCATGATTGGGAAGCTTAATTCACAAAGATCCAAACTTGAAATAAGGAGGAAATTCTTGACTGTGAGAGCTATTAAGCAATGACAAAACCTAGAGAGATGGCTACTCCATCATTGGTGGTTTTCAAACAAAGGTTAGATGGCCATTTGTTTAGGATGATCTGAGGATTCTTGCTCTGGGTAGGGAATTGTTCCAGAAAACCTTTAAAGTCCTTTACTTTTCTGTGATTCTATGGTGATTCTATTTCCGAATATGTTGAATACTCTCTATTAGGCATATTGTGTTGTACAAACCCATCCCATTTATATTCAATGCACGATCTGAACTCAGAAAGTAGGTTAATTAAGTCATCAGTATTGTGGGCATGTGGTTTTGAATATTTTACCAAAAATTTAGAGTTTATCATTGTGTGAAGAATTATAGAATATGATAAAAAGAATTATTCTTTTGGAATAATTAGTGGAAAAATAGTGGTATCAATGATTTACAAACTTGAATTGGTAACATGTGTTTTCTACCTAATTATGAACTGATTTTTAATAGATGAAAATAAGGTTTAATTAAAAACTAAAGGTATTATAATATATTTTTGGTTTTTTTCTCTTTATTCTTTTTTGTGCTTTTTCTGTATACTAAAGCATTTTTTTTTTAATTTAAAAATTGTGGTTTTGCACTGCTTTTAAATTTACATCCCTTGGTGTCTTTATTGTTATAATCCATAAGACACCCATGCTTTTAAACCTCATGCAAAATTAAGCTCATGATGAATTCCACAATCTTCCTCTCCAGAGATTTTTGCAACATGAGATGGCAAAAGGAAACAAAGAAAAGAGAAAAGGGGGCCAATTAAAGATGCTCCCCTGCAAAGTTGACGTAGTGTGATCAGATTAATAGATCAGATATTATATACTGTGCACTAGAAATAAAAGTGGTTAAGCAAGCAGCTAGCTTATTCCTTAGAGACAAGGCAGGGAAAGGGCCCTATTGAAATTCAGGCCAAGTGATCTGTCCTACAGGCAATTAAATGATGCAAATATTTGCACATTTATTGTTCCCTTCAATAGGTAACAAATCAACACTATTACTTTTGAATAGAAGTTGAATCAACCTGGCTAATTAACTCATTTTAATTTGGCTTCTGTCATATCAGAAGAAACAAGAAGGTTTGGTAGTTTCAATAAAACTGTGTTTTGTTGGCAAATATTAGCTCATATACATCTTTGCTGAGAAGAGAGTCAATCTGCATTGCAACTAGACACATAATCTTATCAGTTAGCTACATCAAGTCTTATCCCACAATCCACCCACTTGCTTGTGCATGTCTGTTTGTATGCACCTTCAAGTCAGTTTTTGACTTCAGCTGACTGCTTGGATTAATCCCTTAAACTTTCTTGCCAATATTTTTTCTGAAGTGACTTGCCATTGCCTCCTTCCTAGGGCTGAGAGTGAATTACTGGCCCAAGGTCACCTAGCTGGCTTCTTATCTAAGTGGGGTTAGACTTTACAGTCTCCTGGTTTCTAGCCTGATGGATTAACCACTAGATCAAATCAGCTGTCATTTTTTTGTCACTTACTTGACCAATGAGAACCTTGTGATGCAAGGTTTCCACCCCCCCCCCCAACATGGACCAAGTTGTATTTTTCCAAATTTATTAAATCATTTGGCCTCTTAATTTCACTCTCTAGTTCAAAATCAAATCTAGGTTTTTACTGTACTAGTTAATCATTGGATTACTGCAGCACACCAGATATAACATATCAGGTTGCTCCTATCTTGGAATGGTTGCTAATCACACCTCACTTCTTATTTTGACACCAAGATATAGGACTTTATATAAATATCAGAAGGTGCTGAGTGACTGAGACTTTTGCTTCTCTAACTCTGCCTATTCAAAAGTTTATTTTTCTAGTCATCGATCTTTGCTGAGCTTTATGCATGGAAAATGATCTTGCTGAAATGCTACTGTCTCTTCCTTCAAAGCTTAGTTATCATGGGCCCACATAAAATCTAAAGAATGCCTGTTTTAATGGAATTGGAAGACACTGGGTTAAATCTGTAAGGTCTGGGTAATTCCAGTCCACATTCATTACAGACCACATTCCAATTTTTCACCATAAATATGTACATTAACATTTATGAGTCGAGGTGGTGCAGTGGTTAGAGTACAGTACTGCAGGCTACTTCAGTTGACTGCTAGCTGCAGTTCAGCAGTTCAAATCTCACCGGCTCAATGTTGACTCAGCCTTCCATCCTTCCAAGGTAGGTAAAATGAGGACCCAGATTGGGGAAAATATGCTGACTCTGTAAACTGCTTGGAGAGGGTTGTAAAAGCACTATGAAGTGGTATATAAGTCTAAGTGCTATTGCTATTATACATTTCTCTCTCACTAACAAGAAAATTGAAGAGCATGCACTATTTGCACTCGGTTCCTGGACTAAAATCTACATATTCCATTAAAAATATTGACAAAACAATACAGAGCCCCAAAATATCTTCTGCAATATTTTTTTATTTTCAGCTCAACAAAGAACCCAAGTATTAGATTTAGTAGACATGGATATGCAATTAGTGTTATGTTATTCTTCACTGCTTCTCAGACTCCCAAAGTGGTAGTTGTGGCAATAACACAAGAAGAGAGAGGGCTATGTTCTTAATTTTTAGCTCCAGGAGTGTGAGATTGTGATGGTGATTGATGATGATGACAATGATGATGATGACGATGATGATGATATAAAAACATCAAATGAAAACTGGATAATAGAGTTATTATCTGACTACAGAAAAGGTAATAATTAGTTGTGGCTCGTCTACCCATCAGACTAACGGAATACAGAACTGGGTAAAGATATAATTTATACTAATATTCAACCTAATTATAAACATTATTTCTGAGAAATAAAAAAACAATGACAATATTTTCAGAATAAGCACGCATGGGATTGCACTGTCAGAGCCATCAATGAAGCTTAAAAGCTGTTGTAATGGTTTCTGTGAATGGAATTTCACTAATGCTGGAATGTCACAACACTTTGTGTTTCTGTAAGCTTTTGCTCTATTTCTACGCTATTCAAGTCAGCTGTAATGGTTGAATCCCAGAATGATAAACATTTAGGAGACTTATAAAGATCTGTGTAAAGATCCAACTGAAAGTTTTTGCATCACCACTGAAAATACATTCCTCCTTGCTGGGTTATAGAAATCTGATTAGAAAGAAAACTAAGGTCTCTACCTGATTGTGCTAGGGAATAAATAGGTTCTAAATGGGAAATAATTCCATTGTTGAAATGCTTGTAACTCCATCTCTTTCATTGAAATAGATCATGCTGAAGAAAATTCCTTTGAGTATCTTGCTTAGAAAGAATTTTTTTTGGTTTGAGGCAGTTAGCTACCAGAAAGCCTGATATCAACAAACAAAGGTGTACAAAATCACCTGAATCACTTTCCTACCCCATCTAGTTTAATGGAGGCTGGAGAATCTTCAGTTCAGTCCAACTCAGACTGAAATGCTGACTGTTCATGTCTGATATTGGAATGAAAGTCTAGAAAAGCTATACAATGGATGATCTTTACATTAATATGTCACATATGGTAATGTTAGCCCAAGAGGATGCTATTTTGTTCCTCTATGGCAGGCCTGTCAAACTGGCAGCCCGCAGGCTTGATGTGTCACGCACAGGCCACACCTACCCCAGCTCCACAGAGGAAAAACACATCATGATACGTCACATGACGTGATTGAGTTTGACATGTGCTCTATGGAGATTCTCTGTCATCCTGGTCATGGCTGTCCCAAAGGTGCTTTTTTTCAAGAGGCAACTGGACTTTCTGGTTTTTCTTGGAAGATGTTTCACTTTTCATCCATGGAATTTTTTCAGCTCTCACTGCATTGCTAAAGAAACTTCTTGGATGAGAAGCTTAACGCCTTCCAAGAAAAACCAGAAAGTTCAGTTGCCTCTTGGAAAAAAAAAACACCTTTGGGATATTTTGTTCCTCTTAAACTTTTATCATCCACTTTCAAATAATTACCTATTTTATTATTTTTAAATATAAAGTGGGTTATTTTCTTTACTTTTTTTAACATGCCAGAATCTGTTTAAATCACCACTACATGTTCAGTTTAGTTACTACAAAACTGATGCAATGTTACCATCATTCTGTGCTTTGTTTTTGTTTTGTATTTTTTTTTCTATTATTCATCCATCTGCACAGTATTTTCATTACATACAGACCAATGTCTGACAATACTTATAAAATGAGACAGTCAGTTTTCTGTGTGCCAAAAAAAAAAAAGCTAAGTTCCTAAGCTTTTCCTAAGTTAATATTCCCACTGGCCTGAATGAGTCAATTCATTTAATCTGAGAAACCAGCCAAGGTATAATGGAGTTTTCAAGTTACTTGATCTGGATTTTGGTACCTCCCATATTACACATTGTTAGACTTTTCCAAGAGATGATGGATCATATTAACCATGGACTTCCTGTGGAACAGTGAAAACTACTGGAAAACAACTGCTTAATCGTATCAGTTTCACTTCTCACTTGTACTTATTTCAACAAAAATAAATTTGAACAAATTAAAGAATTAAAACTTTTTATTTTGGTATGGATTGCACCAAAAAACTTTCAGATATTTGGATCAATTTTGTATTTGATGTCAGTTCTGGTCACTGAATTTTGGCTTGAAATGAAGAAAGATCCATTTATAGAATGGGTTTTCTTCACATTAAGTTTGCTTCCAGATATGTTTTAATTGTGCAATCACCCTTGCTCAAATACGGAATTTTATAAGAAAAGATGTCATCTTCTTTGGGTGTCTTTCATCTACATTTGCACCATCTCCTCCTGCCTTTGTCTTACTACACAGTACTAGTTAAAGTAATAGTTAAAGAGTAAATGGTGACACAGTGCCTTTGTCACTCATGAAGCTTTCCTGACCTGCTCCCGAGTTGCCATTAAATCAGTTTGGGTTCCTTTGGCCGCTCCCACTGTTACTTGGATAACTGTGGTAATTCTAGAGCTAATACATGCTGATGAGCACTGACCTCCAGAGATGCATTCATTTATCAGACCAAAACCTATTGCTTAACGCATTGTAAGCCGCCCTGAGTCTCCGGAGAAGGGCGGCATATAAATCAAATTTAAAAAAAAAAAAAAACCAACCCAGGCTTGCCCCGGCTGCTTTGGTGACTCTAGATAACCTCGGGCTGATCGCACAACCCTGTGATGGCGGTGATGCATTTGAACATCTGCCCTATCAACTTTCAATGGTACTTTCTGCGCCTACCACAGTGACCATGGGTAATGGAGAATCAGGGTTCAATTCCGGAGAGGGAGCCTGAGAAATGGTTACCACATCCAAGGATGTGGGAAGCAGGCTGCTGATGCTGCCAAGACGTTTTAAATCCAAGAGAATTTAAAGTGGACTCATTCCAATTACAGGGCCTCGAAAGAATCCTTATTGTTATTTTTCGTCATTACTTCCCCGCATCCGGAATGGGTAATTTGCCAGCTAGGATGCGTTTTGTTTTGACTGAGGTGTGAATTCTTCAGTGCACCTGTGAGATGCAATTTCCCATCGCCCTGCCTATGGCAACTCGGGAACAGGTCAGGAAAGCTTTGCGCTACTTCATTCTTTTGATGAATAATATTAGAAAGCTATCCAGAAGGAAGTATCTTATATTAAGTACCTGCACAACTAGAACCATAAAGATAATTTTGTAGATAAGCATCACTGTAGAATTTCCTCCCTCATGAAATTCCTTGATTGTTTATGATTCAGGGTTGAAATGCTTCTGGATCGGACCGGATCGCGTGAACCGGTAGTGATTTTTCCCTGTGGTTCAGCGATCCAGTAGCGATCGCCGCCCGGGTGTCATTATTTCATGGTTTTAACCAGGAAGTTTTTTTTTTTTACTTTCTGCGCTTGCGTAGAAGGAGTGCGAGCAAAGCAAGAGCTTCCAAACCAGTAAGGAAGGTAAGTAGATTTCACCCCTGTTATGATTTATAGGTTGATTGAAGGGATTCAATTTTAAATTAATATAAATTCTAGCTGTATAAATTTCACTCTTTTAAACCACTGGTTGCTTCTGATCTGGAATCCTGGATTAAATAGATTCTTTCCGGTTAATTTTTTTTTTAAAGCAAACAAATTTGCCATTTTCCTGATATGTCAGCACACATTTATGAGACAGCATACAGTATATGATTAAAGAGTCAATCATTGATCAAAATGTCATGTTAATGGTATCTTCATCTTCAATGTTAAAGTAACTTTTTCTTTCTTTCGGTGAGCAGATGAAAGTAATAAGCCCAATTTTATACTTTCATTTATTTAAATCTAATAAAATGACTATGTATCACCTCAGTAGTAGCATTGTACAGATTTGTTGTTGCTGATAGTATTGTACAGAAATATTAAAATGAATCATGGCCGAATCACTGTTTGTCTGGAACTACCGTAAGATAAATCATGTAGTCTTGATAAAATTTGATAGTGTACTCTAGCCACTTCTGAATATTATGTAATACAGTTAATACATTTTAATCAAGAGGAAAGTGCTGGACTTTATTTTCTTGCTTTAGTGAGATGATGGTGATAACTCAGCATAGTGATGTGTTGTCATTAATAATTGATACATCTGGTTGTCAGTCATTACACTAATTCAATCTGTCCATACACTATTTCATTTTGGAGTATCAGTAGAAAAAGACAGCTGCCATTCAACACTTCTGGTCAGAAACAATATATGTTTGATGATATACAAATCATTAAACTTATGTCATCAAATTCTGTCTGGAATGAGCTAAAAAAAAAACCTAGACTTATTGCAATTATGTTGTAATAGGACAGACATGTAATAAGAAAAAAGAGGGAGTATAAAAGCAGATAAATTGCAGCTGCAAGAGGTTGGGTTCTCAGATCAAGTAGCTCAAGCTTTCAAAGATCAGAATGTAATTGGAAATCCTGAACTACATGAAACTGCAAATCTAGAAAAGGGGGAGGAGGAGAGAAATGATTTTTTTTCAAATAACTTCTACTAATTAAAATTTTCTTTTGTTTCAAAATCTATACCGGACTTTCTCTTAACTTTAATCCCATAGAAAACAAAATTACTACCCATGCCTAAATGCAGCCTTTGTACCTACATAATTTCTATTTATTCCTACAAAATTCCATATACCATCAACTTAATTATCAATTGACAATGACAAAAGCCATTTTTGAGAAACAGCCAAGAGAAGCCCCGGTTATTATGCCTAAAATGCATTCTAGTGCCAGGTGACTACCAAAAGCTTTTTAGAGAAGGAACGGTGATCTGGGAACAAAAGGGAAACAAATATCTCACCCAAATCTTTAATAAAGATGTGGGGAACGATCCAGGAAATTATAAACAAGTAAGGCTGATCGCCTGGGACAAAACTGCAGGATTATTAAGAGATGAGGTTATAAATCTCTGGATAAGTTTCAGATGATTACGAACAAAGAAGAGAGATTTTTTTTCCCCCACAAAGGTTGACAAAATGCACCTGCAAAACCTGCTCAGTTTTCTAGTAGCAGCTGCAAAGGGGCAAAGGTCTTAAGCAACAGCAATTCCCTATTCAAAAACAAAAAGAGCAATAGACAGCCTTGCCAAAGGCTTATAAAAATCAACTGAATTGAAGCAAGCTGGACTTATGCAATTGTACATACAGAGAGACACAGACACACACACACACATCTGGACAACACACTACGTTTTTACATCTCAAAGACAAAGCTGTGGACAGGAGAGCTTTTCAACAGTGAGTCATTCCCCAGATTGTGATATGGTAACTTTAATTCTCATCAATTTTATTCCTTAGATTTTTCTCCTACCTTCATTATTTTTATAAACAACTCAAAGCAGCAAAAATACCTAATGTTCTTTCCTCCACATATTTTCTCCACAACAAACCTATGAGGTGGGATGGGCTGAGAGAGATGACTAACCCAAGGTCACCCAGGCTGGCTGTAATGCCTAAGGCAGGAATAGAACTAGCTAATATTGTCATAAATGCCCACAGTCATCTTGTAGGGGAGATGGGTAGCACATTTAAATTTAAAAGAATAGAATAGAATAGAATAGAATAGAATAGAATAGAATAGAATAGAATAGAATAGAATAGAATAGAATAGAATAGAATAGAATAGAATAGAATAGATCTCCTAGGATACCATTGCAGGATCCAATCTGCAGGACAAAATAAGAAAACAAAACAAAACAGAAATGAAGGTGAATATATATGTGCTAGGATATGTTTTCAGGATCCAATCTGGATCAGTCACCAAATAATAATTATATTATTTTATAAAATTAAAATAAAATAAAAAATAAAATAAAATAACAAAATAAAATAACAAAATAACAAAACTACATAGAATTATAGATCCTGAAATATAACGCAATTGTAAATATGGAGGCTGAACCAAAGATGCAGATCATTCAAAAGATGAAAGTATTTATCTCTAATCCTGTTCTAGGTCCCACCTTACAAAATCTGAGGCATCACGTTTTGTATTGTGAACAAGACACACAAGGAGAGAGAGGGAAACACAAAATAGGCAGGTGCTTGAAGAAACACATCATTTAACTGGATTAAAAATGTTGACAAATGAAAAGCTTTCATATCCGAAACCTCAGCTTCCTATTTGATTAACTGTACTTTTAAGTCCGTGGCTGCCTCTGACATTTCGTGCTGTTTCTCCAGGCTGTTCTTGAACAGCAAGGCTCCCTCGCTGCCCTTGGCACATTGAGTGATTCATGCCTCTGACACGCTTTCTTATTCCTCCCATTGCTCAGCTCTTATCACTTTTTTTTTGTTTCAGAGAAACAATTTCCATCGGTATTATTTGGCTTTTCATCTTTTCCCATTTGTTACACGTCCGTGCAATGTGCTCCAAAGGAAGGACGGGGTGAATCATAATCATGCATTATTTAAAGGGTGTTGGTTCTAAAGAGCTGTCTTCCTTCCCTTGATCTTGGCTGATGACGATGATTGCTGGACTGCAAATGTCCATTCTCTGAGGCAGGCAGAATGCCTGTGAAGCACAGTTCACAAAGCTCATCGTCAATGATATCGCTCCATCTCTACTTGCTAAACAGCCAGGCAAACACTGACTGAGAGGGAGCCCGATCTGCCTCTGGCCATTGTATATTTTAGTTATGAAATCCAGTTTCTCTAGTACATACTATTTCCTCCTAGAACACAACCAAACAATAGGTTGCTCCTGTTGAGCAAATGTTCTTATTAGCCTAGTTAGTCAAACAGGCAGGAAGTAGCAACAAAATCAACTATTAGGTTCCCAAGATTGTCAATGCACTAAATAATAATATCTGGACCATTTTCAGTCTCCTAAAACAAAAGGTCCTTAACAGTGATGGCTCAATCACCTGACATTTCTAATTAATTATTGTCTTTAAAGTACATTGCATATATACCCCTTTCTATATAAAAACCTTGAAATCAATGATAATACATCCTTTAAAAAGAAAATGGTAAAACATGTACAAACACAAATATAAATCAACAACTAAGAAAAGATAGAAATTTAAAAATTACAACAGTATTATTATTAAAAACCCTGGGGAAATAAGAATGCTTTTAAATGATAATAAAGATGGCACTAAGCATACATCCTTGGGAGGACCTGTCAACATTGGGGGGTAGATACTAAAAAGGCTGCTTTGAAAGCCACCTGCATGCCTTAGCAGTAGAAGACACCAGATACAGGTCCACTTAAAATGATCTTAAGGTAGGGGTGGGCTTCAGATCCTTTAGCAACAGGGTTCACTGCCCCTTTGCTGGGTGGGCGTGGCCTAGTCGCCCACCTGTACCACGGTGGGGGGGGACATTTTTCACCCTCCCCAGGCTCGGGAGGCTTTCCTCAAGCTCCAGAAGAGAGAAAACTGCTTCCCCAGGGCCCTCCAGCGGCTGGAAACAGGACCATTTCCGGACTTCTGGAACTTCCAGGAGGCCCATTTTTTGCCCTCACAGACCCTTCATGCGGCCCCTGCACTTACCTGGAATGATGAATGGGCTGCGTGGTGACTCTGGGAGGGGAGGGGAGGGTGGGCGTGGCCAGCCAGGGTGGCATTTGGGGGTTCGCCAAACCCTGGAGATCCTTGACTAGAGGATTGCCCGAACCCTATCGAACCTCCAGGAGCCCACCCTGTCTTAAGGTATGGATAGAAGCATATGGGAAGAAATGTTACTTCAGATATTGTGATCCAAACTGGGAAGGGCTTCCAAACTTGGGAGGGAGCTTGGTAAGTTAAACTAGCATCTTTAACTGGTTCTAAAAACAAACTGGGAGACAGTGAGGATCATAAAAAAACTAACATGTGGCACCATTCTAATCAATGTGTCAGTATATGCATGACTGCTGCAGCTGCCATGACTGGACGGGTTTCTGGTTTCATTACTCAGGTCAAGGAGGTTGCTTCTGAATGTGAGTCTCTTGCACAATGTCATCCATAGAGAAATGCTGGCTGGCTGAAAAACGTCGCTATCCTTAACAACATTTTTTAGGATGTGATTAAAATTATCAACCACATTAAAATACATGACTTAACTCAAGTCTGTTCATGCAGCTCTGTGAGGAAATGAACACAGGGCATACACGTCTTCTCTTAAACACAGAGGTGAGATGGCTTTCTAAAGCTGGATCATTGGCCAAAGTTTTGAGTTACAAGAGCCGCTCCAGAGATTTCTTTTAGAAAAAGAGTCACCACCACTTTCCAGTGTCACAGAATGGGTTGCAAAGCTTGCTTACTTGTGTGGTATACTCAATTTGCTTAATGAACTCAATCTGTCACTTCAGGGGAGAATGACAACTGTGTTCGAGTAGGTAGATAAAGTGCTGCATTCAAAGCCAAACTGGAATTATGGGGCCAACAAATGAACATTGGGATTTTTGACACGTAGCAGAGATTTTGAAAGAGGCCAGGGTCTTCTTTTTTCCCACCTGATGCATGATCACCTATCTCAGCTTTCAAAAGAGTTTGAGCATGACTTCCCCCAAACAGCCAGAGAGAATGGATCCGGGACCCATTTGTGAATAAGCCAAACGAATTGACTTCTGTGCAAGAAGAGTATCAACTGCTTGATGGTGACCTTAAAAGTACGCTTGAGACAACTTCAAATCTCCATACTTCTGGATTAAAGTCAAGGCGGAATAATTTGAGATTGCCACAAAAGCATTGAAAAGCCTGCTCCTATTTCAAAATCCTATCTTTGTGAAGCAGGCTTTTTGCAGCGACAGCAACCAAAACAAGTAGACTGGATTTAAGCAACACACTTTGGGAGTCACTATCTCCAAGAGAGGTGGTGGCTCAGTAGCTAAGACACTGAACTTGTAGATCGAAAGGTCGGCAGTTCAGTGGTTCAAATCCCTAGTGCTGCGTAACAGGGTGAGCTCTCATTACTTGTCCCAGATTCTGTAACCTAGCAGTTCAAAAGCATGTAAAAAATGCAAGTAGAAAAATAGGGTCCATTTTGGTGGGAAGGTAACAGCGTTCCGTGAGCCTTTGGCATTTAATTATGCCGGCCATATGACCACAGAGACGTCTTCGGACAGCACTGGCTCTTTGGCTTTGAAACGGAGATGAGCACTGCCCCCTAAAGTTGGGAACGACTAGCACATATGTGCGAGGGGAACCTTTACCTTTACCTATCTCCCATTATCCCCAAATGGGACCATATAGTTGCAGGAAACAAGCTCATTATGCATTATGGTGAGTTGTATAATTATTTCATTATATACTACAATGTAATAAGAATAGAAATAAAATGCACAATAAATGTAATGCACTTGAATCATCCCCAAACCATCCAGCCCCTGGACCATGGAAAAAATTTCCTTCACAAAACTGGTCCCTGGTGCCAAAAAGTTTGGGGACCACTGTTATAATGTACTGTTGCCAAGCAAAATACATGGATATAGCTCAATGCTCAATTCATTTCACCATTTATAGAAAAAAAAAATGATTTCATGCAGCATTTCAGGCAGTTATACTGTGGTCCCTTGTACCTGATTTCCACCTACAGATCTTGAGCATCTAGAATATACTTAATATGAGAGAATGCAGATTGTCTTTCATTTGATCGAAAGCTTATGTGCAGTAACATATGTTTGCAGAAACAAAGAATATTATTCATAAAACTTAGGGCACCCTTACCTGTCCTCCATGACATGTAACTATGACATCCTCACTACCATGAGCAACTGCATTTTGTTAGTCTCTATTTTTCAAAAGATGTACCTCATTTTAAAAAAAGAAGCCATTGCCTATATTCTAAAAAAAAAAAAAAAAAAAAATCCTTGTAAGCAGTTACAGAATTATAAGGGTGGGGGGATGGAATCATGAGTCATAATCCAGAAAACCATGTCAATTCTAAGAAGCGGACATCTACCCACATACTTCTGAAAATCAGGATGAACAGCTTGCTAAAAAAAAAAAAAGTTGCAATGATGAGCAGTTCTATTATCTTAAGTGCACCTTCCTAAAATTGGAAAACTAGACAGGCAGCAATAAATACTGTTCATACTGAATAAATACAGTGAATACAAATTAGTTGGCTCCCCAAAGGCATGAAACTATCAGACCTTACTTTCATGATAAACCTTGTTAATTTCAATTTGCTGCTGGTATGTTCTATTTACTTAAGAATTAAGCATCCTGTCCCTAAGTTTATACTAGATTTTATCTAATCATGCAATTGTGATTGTGCAACACTTGCAGCACGTGCTCTTGCCAAGAAAACTATCAGTGCAGCACCTACTGTAGGACTGTTGTTTTTATTATCTATTATTAATTGAGCATACCAATTGATTTTACTCATAAACTAGTTAATATGACTATAGTCTAGTTTATTTCTCTTCTGTATTCCACTTACTAAGGGATCTCTGGAGCTCACACACAAAAAAGGAAACAGCTTTGATTTTAACAGCTGGATTTCATATTTGGTTTATAGTGGTGTTGGCTTTCACTAGCATCTCTTGGGCAAGTTTGGGCTTCAGGGTTTAGTAACTGTGGTCTAGACCACAGATTTCTTGATATTTCACTGGCTATTGTAGCTGGCATCTTTAGAGCATAGCAGGCCACCTTGTCCCTGAAGATACCAGCCACAGTTGCTGGCAAAGCATCAGAAAATCTGTTGTCCAAACCACAGTCACTAAATATTGAAGTCCAATACTGCCCAATGGATTATGGTCTCCATGATTGGGAAATATAGAGTGCAGTGGGCGATCTATCTCTACTCTTTTATTTAACCTAGTTTAAAAAACAAAAAACAAAAAACAGCAGCATATGGTTCTAAACTGCCAGATGATTTCTGAAGAGATAGTTATGCATCTGGCAGGGAGCAAAACAAGTGTCCAACATATATGACCTCTCTGATATTCATATATTAAAATGCCAATACTTCAGCTAAGATGCATTAAGAGCTGCAATTAAAAACAACAATGCTTTTTAGTTCCTGTAGTAGCAGAGAAAATATAAGTAAACAAATTTACTGAAAAATGCTCTTGCATCTAAAATACTCGGATGTCCTCCATTCTTCAGCACAACTGTTGTTTTGTATTTTTTATTTTTTTAGAAAAAGAAGGGTTTTTTTATCATGTTCCTGTTGATGAGTCACTTGAGCAGTTGGCTGAAAAATAAATGACTGAGAACTGGAAGTAGTGCATAGATGACGTAAGTAAAACTAATAATGATAGCCTGAAAACTTAATAGGAACACTGGCATTTAATAGCTACAGTTTTGTAACTCTGCAAATAATCTTAAAGCAACTAGTATGTTGTTGTTCCTTATGATTGTTGACATATTTTCACCTTTTCCAAAAGTTGATGGAAACAACAATTCTGCTTAGTTTCAACTTTGAATCATACTGTGCTATGTGCTGCACACTATCTTGTACCTGAGTTGAATTTCAAATTACATTGAGCAAAATAATCCCAGTATATATCATTTCAATCAGAGTCACTTCAAAACATGCAATGGGGATCCAATAAACTTTAATAAATAAATATTATTCAGTTGTAAACCAATCCAGGGTAGCATTTTACTTTTTATGTATGATAGTCAAGGACAGCTCACACCATGTTGCTTCCTGACCTGAAGGACACAATGAAGCATCACCATCTGTTTCTGCCTGCAGATGCTGGTCAGCCTGACCATTCAATCTTATTGGTGAATAATGACCTCTACAGCACTAAGAACAGTGAGTTATTTAGAGGTCTCAGAGCCAGTGATAGCAATAGCACTTAGACTTATATACCACTTCATAGTGCTCTACAACCCTCTCTAAGCGGTTTACAGAGTCACCATATTGCAATCTGGGCCCTCATTTTACTGACCTTGGAAGGATGAAAGGCCGAGTCAATCTTGAGCCAATCTTGAGCCAGCTGGCAGTCAGCAGAATTAGGCTGCAACATTGCATTCTAGCCACTGTGCCACCACGGCTCTGTGATGTTATGGGGAAGGGAGAGGGAATTCAAAGTGTTGGTTATCGTATGTAAAGCCCAACGTGGCATAGAGCCAGGTTACCTATGGAACTGTCTTCAGCCCATTACATCAGCTCATCCTATCCAGTCACGCATAAAAGTTATGTTGTGGACCCTATCAGTTAAAGAATTCTTATTGATGGTGTCAAATAAGAGAGCCTTCTCTGGAACCATCTGGAAGATTCTCTCCTTCCTCCCAAGGTGAGATGGGCCCCTACTCTCTTGGCCTTTGGAAAGGCTTTAAAATATGGTTGTCCTGTCCTGTTCAGGGCTCAGAAAGAAGCACACAGCTGTGGGGCTGCTTAGCCCTTCCCCCCTCCCCATGTTTTAATTAACTTTTAAATTAAATTTTAATCATCCTTGCATCTTTTTAAATTTTATATACAGTTTTTAATGTTTTAATATTGTATTTATGCACCACTCAGAGTCCTCTGTGAGGCAGAAGAGAGGTTTCAAAATTTTGATGAATAAATAATTTTGATAAATAATCATCTTGCAAATAACTCTGTATATTCTTCCTGGGTTTGGGGGCCGGACATTGGCAAAACAAGGATTGTACTATTGACAAATAGCTGAGCTGCCTGACACTGCAAAATCCTACCAGTGGCTAGAAAGGACTGGACTAAAAGATAACCCTGTAGCACTGATCATACCAGCACAAGAACAGCCTCTAAGGACCAGATCCATAGAAACAGGGATCTATCACACTAAATCAAGGTGCAGACTATGCAGAGAGGTCTCGGAGACATCTCTACACATAGTGGTAGGGTGTAAGATGCAGACTGGAACACCATACACTGAACAGTCAAATAAAATAGCTGGCATTGTGTACAGGGACATCTGCATAGAGTATAGGCTCAGGTCCAAATGGGAGATTCCACAGAAGTCATGAAGAAGGCTAAGATCCAGAGAGACTTTGAGATCCAGACAGAGAGGAAGGTTCTTGCCAATCAAGCTGACATCACAGTAGTAGAAAAAGACCAGAAATTATCAGTGGTGATAGATGTAGCAGTGCCAATAGACAGCAACAGCAAGAAGAAGCAGTATGAAGCAGTGGTTGGAAAAAATGACTAAGAGACATTGATTTTAAACCAGAGATATTTTTATTAGGGATCTTACCAGAGACATATAATAAAGAATTGCAATATTTAATTGTGAATCTTTTAACGGCAGCTAGAATTGTATTTGCAAAAAATTAGAAAGAAGAAAGGACACCTACTGATGAAGAAATTATTAAGAAAATGATGGACTGTGCTGAAATGAGTAAATTGACATTTGAAATAAGAGAGCAGGAAGATAAACAATATTATTTGATATGGGATTTATTTTATCAATGGATGGACAATAAAAAATGGAGATAAACATGAAACATGTGGCTGAGATAAATTAAGTGAATTTCTTTTTTTTTTTTTTAATGAAAATAACCTTGGGATGCATAGTGATATTTTGAAGAGAAGAGGGAGCACAAAAGGATACAAACCAATCGATATACTGTCTGTAACTGTATGGAATGATGATGTTTTTATTTTTGTTTAAAAATAAAAAAATATTTAAAAAAAGAAAGAAAGAAGAAGCAGTATGAGAAGCTGGAGAAGTACCAGGGCCTGAAGGAAAAACTAGAGAGGATGTGGAAAGTAAAGGCAGTTGTCACCTTGAAATTATATATTTTGTAATGGAAAAATGCATATTTTAGTCAAATTCCATGCAGAAATCAGAATAAATAGATTTGTGAACAACTACATATAAAACTACCATTTAACTGATATTCTTTATCACAAGGGTGCTGATGACTAAAAATACTGCCTCTGTGCATCTGGCTGGTTAATTCAAAATATCAATGATCAAGCCATCCAATGCCTAAAATGACCTTTTTTTGACACCATCCTTAATTAAATGTCAGATTTGTGTAACCAAAGAAATAGTATTGTCATCTTTCAAAGCTTAGAAAGGACTTTTAAAAATGCACACACTAGAGCATAGACGTTTAGCTGTTCCCCCACATTAAGCATGAACTCCTGCTTGCTGAGAATAGGAAACATAATTTACAAAGCCATGCTTGATACATTAAGGTATACATTTAAACCTATTCTAATACATAAGCAATTGGTTATGTATTTCAATTGCTTATTGTGAGCCATTATTCTGAACTGATCGACTGCTAAATTAATATTATCAGCATGATCCTTATAAATTATTGGCAGGTGTCCTTCTCTGGGTTTATGAGAGAACAATTGTTACACATTTATAGTGTTCTCCCTTGGCACAGCATAAACAGGTTGTCTTCAACTTACGACCGCAATTGGGATCAGAATTTCCACTGCTAAGCAAGACAGATTGCTAAGTGAGTTGCACATGCTTCTACAGCTTTTCTTGCCATGGCTGTTAATGAATCGCTGCTGAATCTTAAGTGAATCACATGGATGTTATGAGAATATGACTTCCCCTATTGACTTTACTTATTGGAAGCTGGCTGGGAAGGTCTCAAATGGCAATCACATGACCCCAGGTGTCAGGCCTGGAAGCCATCTTTTGCATAGGGTCTTCAGGCCTGCCACATTTACTACTGTGGGAAAATGGGAGGGGGATTGTATGGAGCATGGGTGATATATAGTCATAATAACATTCTTTTCTCAGAGTGTTAAGGACATCTTGCCCTGCATCTGGAGGGCTGAAACTGGGAGGTATCTCCAGTTGGGACAGTGTGGTGATTGGACCATGTGTTGGACATGTGGGTGCTGGGCAGGGACTTAGACTTTCCTTTGGGTGGGGAAAATCTGGAAGCTTTCAGTTTCAGGTTTTCCCAGATGTGCCAGTATGACATCTCTAATAAAATGGAACTTTGAGGAACTTCAAGCCTCGGAGTCTTCTTTCGTTAGAGGTGTTACTTGGAACCCTGACATTAGGATGATGCAACATCATAATTACATACTGATTGCCAAATGCCCAAATTTTAATCACATCATTATGGGGACGCTGCAATGATTATAAGTGCAAGGCCCGGTTGTAAGTATCAGCTGTCACTTGACATGTTCGCTTTTGCTTCCAGCTGCCTTTTTTTTTTTTAATTTTGATTTATATGCTGCGCTTCTCCGGAGACTCAGGACGGCTTACAATGCGCTAAGCAATAGCCTTCATCCTTTTGTATATTTATACAAAGTCAGCTTATTGCTCCCACAACTGGGTCCTCAATTTACCTACCTTAGAAAGGATGGAAGGCTGAGTCAACCTTGAGCCTTGGCGAGATTCAAACCTGCAGTAATTGCAGGCAGCTGTTCTTAATAACAGGGTGCTTTAGACCACTGTACTACCAAGGCCATGAACCAAGGGGGGAGGCTAGATGTGAGGGGGGAGGCTTCAAGGTAAATGAAAATGCACTGCATCTCTCAGAAATAAGCCTCAAGTTCAGATGACTGGGAACAGCATGCAGCTGCATACAAAACCTACACCTGAAGTGAAAACATCTTATTTGAATTTGATTGGACATGGAGAGCCAGGGATGGGAGGGAAAAGTTACACTTGGGGACTTTTGGCACGCAATCTTCAGTTCTGTCTTTGAACTACTGTAATTCACTTGACTTCTAATAAACTATACCTTTCTCAAATGAAATGGAATTAAGGATCTTTCTTAATTAGAGGTTCAAACTGAGACAGGTCTGACAGAGTCACTTTTTCCAGTGTTGTAATTTCAAATGGTCGTTAAACGATTGGTTGTAAATTGAGGATTATTTATTTATTTATTTTATTTATTTGATTTGATTTCTATACCGCCCTACTCCCGAAGGACTCAGGGTGGTGCACAGCCAAACAATAAAACACATACATACAAAATTTAAAAGTAGAATAAAATCAAATTAAATAATTTTGGCCCCGACAAATTTAAAACCCCAAACTTTTAAAACCAATTTAAAATTGAATGTATAAAATACTAAAAGATATTTAAAAATTAAAAATCTTTTATAAAAGAGGGGGGAAATTAGGCCAGGCCGGCCTGGTGAAATAGTAAGGTCTTTAAAGCGCGGCGGAAGGTGCGCAGATCCGGGATCCTCCGTATCTCTGGGGGGAGCTCGTTCCAGATAGTAGGTGCCCCCACAGAGAAGGCTCTCCCCCTGGGGGCTGCCAGTCGGCATTGTTTGGCTGACGGCACCCGGAGGAGCCCCTCTCTATGGGAGCGTACCGGCCGGTGGGAGGCTATTGGTGGTAGTAGGCGGTCCCGCAAGTACCCAGGTCCTAAGCCATGGAGCGCTTTAAAGGTGGTAACCAAAACCTTGAAGCGCACCCGGAAGACCACCGGGAGCCAGTGCAGCTCGCGCAGGAGGGGTGTTACATGGGAACGCCATGTCGCTCCCATTACCACCCGCGCGGCCGCACTCTGCGCCAATTGGAGCCTCCGGGAGGAGGATTACCACACTGTACTTTTAATAACTGCCACATACTCTGTACCAGTGCTTCCCTGGCCCTCTCTGTCTTCTGCATATGCATGCAAATATGTAGAGGAATTTTCTATCAAAGAGAAGTAGCCACAGAAGGCATGGGCACTCAAAGTTTTTGATAAGAGAGGTAGAGATATAGCCCTCCACCTTTCCACAAGTGTCATTAAATCCTATTAAGAAGACTGAAATTTTGGGGGAAAGTGAACTTGATATTGAGTATCACTTTAGAATGGTCTCTGCAGATCTCAGCATAAACTGTAAAAAGGTTGGACTAATATTATTCTAGTAGTATTTGTGAAAATCAGCATATACCAAATCTCAATAACCTGGTTTGATATTATCCATAATTTATACTGAGTACATAAAATGGATTTAATGTTACATAAAGATTCCTTGTTACACAAAGAATTTATGTTGGTTTCCTTCCCAAATATGCTAATGACAACTTCAGTATGCACGCATAATATTTGCATTTCCCTTTCTAATTATGTGTTTTCTAAGAAGAGTTCTAGAATTGCAGCAACACATTAGTCAATTCATAGGATTTGGCTTTCCCTAGACTTACTTGGCTATCTTTTAGTAGCAATTCAAAGTGTTCTCAAGCAAACTTTCCAAGCTTGCCAGCATAATTTAAATTTGAATTTGCCAATATAAGGTAAAGATTCCCCTTGCACATATGTGCTAGTCATTCCTGACTCTAGGGGACGGTGCTCATCTCCGCTTCAAAGCCAAAGAGCCAGCGCTGTCCAAAGATGTCTCTGTGGTCATGTGGCTGGCATGACTCAATGGTAAAGGTACACGGAACTCTGTTACCTTCCCATCAAAGGTGGTCCCTATTTTTCTACTTGCATTTTTTACGTGCTTTCAAACTGCTGGGTTGGAATCTGAGACAAGTAACGGGAGCTCACTCCGTTATGTGGCACTAGGGATTCGAACAGCTGAACTGCCGACCTTTCAATCGACAAGCTCAGAGTCTGAGCCATTGAGCCACCATGTACCCCATATATATATATATATATATATATATATATATATATATATATATATATATATATATATATATATATGACTTTTTTTGTTAACTTTTAAGTTAACAAAATACAATATTCAAATCTGCATTTCTTTGAAGGAATTCCATAATCTGAACTAGACAACCTACCACTATTTCTGCATCTCTAAGAATTTTAACTACTAATAAACTGACTTCACTTTCAGATAATGAAGAAATGGAACTGTTTATTGATAGAGTTAAGCAACCTATTCAGAGCAACTTTCTTTCATTGACCTTGGTGACTGAAAAGCTAAGCAAGGTCAGACGTTCTGGGATTAGGGTGAAGGAACATCTGGAAGTTCTAAAAATAAGCTACTGAGATATCAAAAACACATCCCAGAACAAGGAAAAGGTAAGTCACTTTTGTAATATATCAAGAATATTGAATATGTGTGTCTACATAACTCACCAGGATTCAGTTTTGGCTCTTTACTATGTTTTCCTTAGAAATTCAGGGAAACAGTTCAGCTGCAGTCACATTATAATTTTTCCTGTTAAATTTGTTCAAAGAGAGCAAACTTACAAAATTTTTAGAGAACCTAAGGTTTATTGTCATTAAACTAACAATCAGAGAGTGATTATATACCAGTAAAAATTTCTTCTAAATACTAATCTCAATTCTACTCATATTAAATCCACTTAGATCCTAGAAAGTTTTTGCAGTTTAAAGCAATTTGATTATAGCAGAACTATAGCTAACTTTATACAAATTTGGAGTTGATGATGATTATGATGATGATATATGACTTTCAACAACTCTGAGAAGTTAGCAATAAAAACAAGGAAAAATATGATAGACAAAAATGAACAGTAAAGATGACAAGGATGGCAAAAAAAATCTATACCCTTTGAAATACCAGCAGATAGGAGCCATCTGGATCTCAGGGAAACCTCATTACCTAGGGCAGGTTCTGCAGTAGGGAAGGTCCACTTTTTGGGCTTCTGGGTTTGGAAATGGTGAGCATGGTATGCAATAGTTCTTCTTCGGAGGCTAGTTCCAGTCAATATCCATAGGAAGGGAAAAGTCTGCAGAGTTCATCAAGGTCATACAATCTCTTCACTCCTGTTTAACTACTACAAGAAGTCACTTGGATGAGGTAATCTGTCAGCACAGGGTTAAGTATGATACTCAGTAATAGAGCTCTACCCTGGGCTGAACAAGTAATACTGTTAAAGACAGTGGTGGGTTGCTACCGGTTCACCCCAGTTCAGGCGAACTGGTAGTAGCAGTGCTAGGAGGTTCCGCCCACCCACCCGGATGTCATCAAATACGCTCTGCGCACGCGCACACACAAGCAAACCGGTAGCAAAGGTAAGTGAAACCCACCACTGGTTAAAGTTCTTTTGGGATCTGGCCAAGCAAGAATAATTTAAGCTTAAGGAAGACTGAATGGCTATGAGTTTTAGGAATCCCCAGATTTGAAGACTTTTCATTTTATTTTGGAATGGGATTTCGTTCCCCCAAACATAACTGATATGTGATGTGAATGTCCTCTTGGACTCTTAGCTCCTGCTTAAAGAGCAACCAGCACTTGTGTCCAGGTCATCGCACAAATCAAACTTGTGCACTAATAGCATTGATTCCTGAATCAGAAACTCCAGTTTAAGATCACCCATACCTTGAAACCTCCCACTTCAACTATTGCAACACACTGGACACAGGGATTCCTTTGAAAACCATCTGTAAGCCACAGTGGTCCAGAATTCATTTCACAAGTAGTTCAGGGCACATCATGGTACAACTATGTAACACCAGTTCTGCATGAGCTGCACTGGCTCTCTATAAACTTCAAGGCAGGGGTGAAATTCAGCAGGTTCTGACAGGTTCTGAAGAAATTTTGCAGAAATTTTGAGTAATTTGGAGAACTGGCAAATGCCACCTCTGACTGACCCCAGAGTGGGGTGGGAATGGAGATTTTGCTGTATCCTTCCCCTGTCAGCCCACCAAGCCACGCCCACCAAGCCATGCCCACAGAACTGGGCAGGTAGTAAAAAAAAATTGAATTCTACCACTGCTTCAAGGTGCAATTCAAGGAGCTAGTTACCACTTTCCTGGCCAGGTGGTTTGTTGGCCTTCCTGTCTCCAAATGTTTCAGTCCATTCCATGAGATCTTTCCATGGGCCTGTGCTTCAGATCCCTTTTATGAAACAATGACATATAATGGGATGCATAAAAAGTGTCCTGTCTAATATGTTGCCTGTCCTTCGGAACAATATACCCCCACCTCCCAAAGTTTAGATGACTCCAATGCTGCTAACCTTTCATAATACTTGATTGGACCAATTGTTTAATTAAATTATTAATACACACATGCTGCCATAAAAATTAAATTGGATTATATTGGATCTACATCCAAAGAAGAATAAAAGGGGTAGGGAAAAGTCCTAATAAAGAACAATATGCAAATAAATGTCTGAAAACTGGTTAAATATGGTGTTTTTTCTGAATACACTGAATAAGTTATATTTGCAGAATTATTGGCTCTCTAGGGGCCCTTCTAACATTCTGGTTTGTATTTATTCCACTCCTGCATAACTAGTTGTCTGTGTGCCTGGAACACTTTCCCCTTATAAATGAAAAGATTTTAATTTCACACCATAGTTGTTTTAATATTCTAATCTTCTGAGCTTGATTTAATCAAAGGACAACAGTTGTGATGGTGGTTTAATCTGATCGTGCAAAGATTCATCTTTTTTGTTTCAATCCCATAAGAATAGTATATAATGTGTGTCTATCCAAGGATGAGCTGCCAGTCACTCCAATCAGTAATCTTTAAATAAATGCCTTTTAGTGCACTTAATGACCAGACTCAGATAAAGTAGGAACATAAATGTAGCCATCCAAGACACATTTATATTTAGACAGTTTTGAATTAATGAAATCAAACTGCTCCATAATTATTTATGGAACGCCTTGAGTATACATAGCACATTACACAGCCCATAAGAGACTCAGTTCATGTCCTGAGTAGCTTTCAGTCTAATAGAAAAATAATGCAGTAGTTGGGATAAATTGCTAAAATGCAAGAATGATGCCGAACTCATTCAGGCTTAGAAGGCTAGGACATAGGTACAAACTGTAGTTAAAATATTTGGTGTTTATGAGAACTAACAGATAAGTAATCTTTTTCTAATGACAGAGCATGGAGTTATAGGCAAGGAAGAAGAGAACGTGAAAAATAAAAGTGCGACCCTATAAGTCCTTATTGGCCCCACCAAAATTTATTTCCCTCCTGAGATAAGACAGAACGTGATGTTAAGCAGAGCATTCGAACCAGGAAAGCAGTATGGAAAGGAACATTAAATGGCCCTGAGTTAGTTAAGTAAGGAGGTTAACATTGGACAATATTCTAAAGTTTGCTTCAAGATGTTAGTTGAAAAGGATCCAATGCTGCCAGGTTTTGTCACCACAATCAGTGGCAGTCACAAAAGGAATGACTTTAAGGAAAGGGGACCCCAACATCAGATCAACCCAGCAGCCTGTATAGTGTAATTATTTCTTCCAATAGAACAGAATATATGTGCTAGCAGTCAGAAGACACAATGAAAACTCTTTAATCTCACAATAAATGGACAACTCATAGTTTCAAGTGGGAACTGTTTGCACCCTAGATTAAGCGAAATCCAAAAATGCTAAGGAATTCCTAGAAGCCTGACATTCAGACAAATCAGCCATAACAAGGTACATAGAGATAAAACACATGTACACATTTATACACCATTCAAAGGGCAATAAAAAAACTAAAAAAGAAAAAAAAGACAAGAACACTTTTTCTCCAGATAAGCAGAGATTAACACCAGAGAAACTATCAAGCAGGAAAACAGTACCCTAAACAAGGAACTACCAAGGAGAAAACCACACCCCTACCAACATTGGCAGGACAAGCCACTGTACATAAACAGAGACCAAATCCCACGCTCATCAGCACTGATAATGTCACCTAACATCTACAAGCAACCAATAAACCTCAGAAAGCACTGAGGTCTCCAAAGTAATAGCTTGTTTTTGTCTATGAAAATAGACTATTTCTGATGGCTTGCAGAGGTAAATATTACATCATTGTATTACATCATATTCAGTCTATAAAATTTCTAAAGTGTACAACTGGCCACTATTTTACAGGAAAAAAAATAGGTCCAATTCAAAGAATTATTTTGCAATTGTTTCGCAATCTAATGCTTCCTTAATATGAGTTAATATCCCTGACCACCTATTCAAAAGTTCCCACTTAGTAATTCTGTGTTGGCTTCTAGGCAATGAAGTGATATTAAAGAAAATATACATTAGAATCATCTAAATGATCTTGAAACTGTCTCTAGATAGGTCCTGATTATTTTGATCAATAAAACATTTCTGTTTACTTCAGGCAAGTTTGTCTTTCATTCATGTTTTTGGCATTCCATCTACCAATTGCATGTATTTGCAACATCAAGCTTCCTTTTTGCCTCTGCAAGGTACAGCTTTCATTCAACCATATTATAAGTATTAGTGCTATTTATATTCACTCTCTATTTTTTCCAATATCTTGCTGGACACCTTTCAACATGGGTTGCTGCTCTTTGCAAGCATGTTGACTTTATCTTTGAGTAGAACTTTAGCTTTTTTGGCAAAACTCTGGAACAGATTGCCATTTCATCTCTAACACATTATAATGATGTAAAAAGATGTTGAGACTCTAGAAAGAGTTCAGAGAAGAGCAACAAAGATGATTAGGGGACTGGAGGCTAAAACATATAAAGAACGGTTGCTGGAACTGGGTAGATCTAGTCTGATGAAAAGAAGGACTAGGGGAGACATGATAGCAGTGTTCTGATATCTCAGGGGCTGCCACAAAGAAGAGGGAGTCAAGCTATTCTCCAAAGCACCTGAGGGCAGGACAAGAAGCAATGGGTGGAAACTAATCAAGGAGAGAAGCAACTTAGAACTAAGAAGAATTTTCCTGACAGAACAATTAATCAGTGGAACAACTTGCCTCCAGAAGTTGTGAATGTTCCAACACTAGAAGTTTTTAAGAAGATGTTGGATAATCATTTGTCTGAACTGGTGTAGGGTTTCCTGCCTAAACAGGGGATTAGACTAGAAGACCTCCAAGGTCCCTTCCATCTCTGTTATTCTAATTTTGCAATATTTAGTCTCTTCTGTGACCTGCCCATCAGGACTGACTCTTCTGAGAGAGTTCTAATGGTGCACCTCAGCATTGTTTGGCTCAATAGCTCTACAAGATTTTGCCATGCGATCCATCTCTTGCACCAATTTAATAAAGGTAATATTTCTAAAAAGCAATTTTTGTTCCTTGAAAAAATAGGAATAATTAGCCCTGAGGAGTGCATTTTACACCTAAGAATATCCTGGATGCCAGCTGGAATTTATTCCAGATAATTTTCTTCAGAGAACGCCAGTGAAGAATGTCTTTGTCAATGTCCTAAAAATTCAGCCTAGGAAGTATTGAAATTCTGTACTTTTCGGAAAACATCAGTACTTTGTATTGAACAGATTATTGTTGAGTCTGTAAAATCTAAAACTTGCTTTTATATTGTATAATAATGTAATATGTATTAGAAGTTCTATCTTATAATATACTGAAGATTATTTCTGCTGAAGTTAGAAAACTGAGTGATCTAAAGAATGAGTTTCAATTCAATAAAACAGCTCTTCTTAACAATTTTCCTGTAATATTTCATTCTGCTGTGTAGAATTTGCAAGATGCACAGGTTTAAATTTAACCAACTCCACCCTTCTCAAAAAAAAAAAAAAACCCAACCTACGTGATAATTGCTGTGTGTATTTTAACATTGATAAAATACTGCTTTTAGTATGGAATTTCAGTAATGGCAATAATAATTAGAATCCCAGGTCTTTGGGAAGGACTCAATAGGTGGATAAAAATGCCAAGTTCAACCTGAACATCTGGCTGACCGTGTGATGAACCAGAAAGACAAAAATGTTTGGATAGTGGATGTAACAGTACCTACAGACAGCAGAAGAGAAGAGAAGGAACTGGAGAAAATACCAAAATAAAAATAGAAATAGAACTTCTCTCAGAATGACTGTGAGAAAAAGAAAGCAAAGGTTGTACCAACAGTAATAGGCAGCTTGGTGCAATCCCATACCACTTGAACACCATTAACATAGATAAAATCACTATCAATCGATTGCAAAAGTCAGTTTTACTTGAAACAGCTTACATCCTACAACAATACCTTTAACATCATCAAAAAATATCTGCCTATGTCAGATCCTTCAGAAGGACTTGATAGGTGGATCAAAATGCCAAATCCAGTCTACAGTCAACATATGGCTGACTGTGCAACAATCTGTATTGAAACAGTTTAAAATGGGAATATTAGATATTCCAATTTGTACTTGTACTTCAAAAACTCAGGAGGTTAGGCTATTATATCAAGATGTAGTCTGCATCAAAAAAAAGTGGTAATGAGCGTGTTAGGAATTGTATATTGTGGTAGATATTGAAGTTAGAGTTCGCATACTCAGATTTCCAACTGATTTTACATGGGGAAGGCTGTATTCTGGCAGATAGACATACCTCAAGCAGCATTTCCAATCATTTAATAGAGATGCCCTTTTCCAAAGTACTTTTTATAAATTTCTGCAAGACAAGGATTCCCCAAATTCTCTAGTCCATTCATTAATGTTTTCAGCATGTATTTGTTGGACTGTCTAAGGTAGTTTAACATTACTGATGCTGTTAAAATATTTATTCAGGTTTTATCAGTCAGGTAGGCTATTCTAAATCATGGCCTCTGCATTTGTTTATGGGCCAGATCAGTTGTAGATATCCAGGCAGACAGATGTGTTATCACAATTTATTATTATAGTCATCTGAATTAAATTCACCCATTCCTGTCCATTTTAGTTTGCTGATTCCTAAGATGTCAATGTTCAGTCTTGTCATCTCTGTTTGACCATGTCCAGATTGCCGTGATTCATGGATCTTACATTCTAGGTTCCTATGGAGAAAAAATCTTTACAGCATCGGAGTTTCCTTTCACCACCAGATGCATCCACAGATGAGCATCCTTTCGGCTTTGACCCAGTTGCTTCACTCTTTCTGGTGCTACTAGTACTAGCCTTCTGCTCTTCCCCAGTAGCATATTGGACACTTCTGACCTGAGGGGCTCATCTTCCGGCATCATATCTTTTTTTCCTTTTGGTACTGTCCATGGGGTTTTCGTGGCAAAGGTACTGGAGTGGGTTGCCATTTCCTTCTCCAGTGGATCACATTTTGTCAGAACTCTCTGCTATGACCTGTCCGTCTTGAGTGCCCCTGCACGGCATAGCTCATAGCTTCATTGAATGTAGCTACCTTAAACCAAATTAATTGTGTGTATCTGTGTGTGCATATACCTAATGTTGTACTCTTCTTAATACATGACATATTCACTCAGTTGCATTCCTTTGACTAAGTTATAAAGAAATGCATGTATAATTTAATAAATATTTAGGCCAAACAATGCAAACAAATTAAGTCAATTTTACTATTGCCAATTACATCTGCTTTTAGTTACTTCATGTTTTCAAGACTCTTAATAGCTTTAGACATTTCAGGAGAATCGTTGTATCAAAATAATTATTAGAACAATTTAAAATTTAAAATTGAAGAAGGAGGTTTTAATTGATTTTTAAAAGCCCTCATATACCCTGGATCACATTTCATGTGTCAGGACTGATTTTACTTTATCAGCTTTGAAATCATACAATGTTTACCAAAAGAAATGTTCAAAAGTGTCTGTATGTGTGTGTTCTGCTGAACTAAACCCCTCAGTTAAATGTCCTTAATTCACCTTCAGTTCCCAGAGGCTTCAGAATGAAGAGGTATCCATGTCATTGCAACACAATTTCTTCAGCATGATGCCGTACTAAAGCTTCAGCACCATACAGACCTTGTGGAAATTATCCTTTGAGTTTATTCCTTGGAATGTTTGCTCTGGGGAAATTTACGTTGGCTTTGAAAGTTACCCATTTACTTTAACCTGATATAGAGTAAATGGAACAAATATTGAAACCTTATTAGTTGCATTCACCTCATTGAGTTAGTTTGTCCTCCTTGACACTGTGTTCCCTTAGAATAGTTGCAGGTCTGCCTGTGAATAAGAATATTCCGCAATTTTAACCATGCGCTATCCTTTGCTTTAATTGTTTTTAGAACAGTTTGTGCTCTACAAACAAGGCAAGTTATGTAATTGCCAATAGAAAAGAAACATGCATAAATAGGCTTTTTCTCCAGCTGTAAAAATTGCAAGTTTTAGCCAAAGAAACAGCATGAAATTCAGTTTGTGCCCTTCCACAGACACCTAAGTGTCCATGGGCATCATAATAAATTGTCTATTTAATTATATATAATTATATATAATTATTGATATCCATGTTAATGGGAGTTTGATCTATAGTTGAACTAACCAATATGTGATCTTTCAATCGAAGGAAAACCAACTGTTGGAGGAAAATAGAATATGTATGAACTCAAGCTATAATGTGATACTATGCTGGTTCTGACTGCAAATGCAGAAGGTTGATAGAAACAAAGCATTTAGTGTAGGGTAGCATCATGGCCTTACCTATGGTTAGTCTTTACACTTTGGAGAAAGAGATACGTGGAGAGAGAAAATGTCAGGGTTCCAAGTAACACCCCCAACGAAAGATGACTCCAAAGCTTGAGTTTCCTCAAAGTTCCTTTTTATTGAAGATGTCATATTGGCACATCTGGGAAAACCTGAATCTGAAAGATTCCAGGTTTTCCCCACCTAAGTAAAAGTTCAAGTCCCTGCCAAGCACCCTCATGTCCATCACATGGTCCAATCATCCACCGTCCAAACTACAGACACCTCCCAGACATCCGACTCCAGGTGCCAGGGCAATGCGTCCTTGACTCTCTGAGAAGGAATGTTATTTTGACTACATATCACCCATACTCTATGCAATCCCCCCTCCCATTTTCTCGCAGAAGAAGATGTGGCAGGCCTGAAGGCCCAAATGTAAAAGATGGCTTCCAGGTCTGACAGAAAGTCAGTGAGTGAAGGGATATGGATTCATGTGCCCAAGTTTACAGTACATAATTTATAAGCCCCATCTACATGGTGTGTCCAAGATGTAAAGAAAAATAAATGGAAAAATGGTTCACAATTGACTGAGATCAAAATATTCAACGTAATAGTGAGGTATAGCCTTTCAAAATAAGGATGTAGCATTGTGGAGGGGTTTCCCACTCCACCATAGAAAACATTCTCTGACCTTAGGTTTCATTCTAATTCCTTTCTGATGATCTGCAGTCATGTGATCTTTGTTTTTACGAGTAGGAAACTTTCAACATAAGGCGATGTTCAAGGATAGGTTCTGAAGAGCAGCATTCTCATACCATGACATTACGTTGAACTGTCAGATATGAGTATGGCTGCAAACCTCAAAACCTCCTCTGATCAAAATGACAGTGTTTCTGATATCAGCCTACAGACTCATTACATAGAGTACTGAATTGGGGCTGCAAACATTTGAAGGACTACTTCATGTGAGCAAATGCTCTTATAAAACTCTCTTTGATGCCATCTGGTGGTCATTTGGGGTTTTGCTGCAGGGATCTTGCAGTACCCTCTCATTCCTAACAAATTATTAAAGAAAAAATTAACAGTACAGAAAAAAGGAGAAAAAGTTATAAAAAAACAAAAATAAACATAAAGGGGGGGGGATGAAAGAAAAAGTAGAAAACATAAAAATTAACTCAGATTTTTAAAATAGCATTAAACCTTCACAACCTGGAGTAATGTTGATTGGACTTTTCATGACATCAATAAAGAGTTTTGGGCAGAGAACAATCTAAAATTGTAAATCTAGGGTGGAAGAGTCTTTCACTTGAAACAGAGTAACAGTAAATCCAAGTCTCAAGCTTGATAAATCTTCCTATATTGATAGATTCCAAATTTTGGTAAATTGTTCAGAATCACATACATATTTTAAAATCATATTACACTTTTCAAAACCATGCTAAGACATTTATGAATATTAAACTAAATGAAACAACAATGGGGCATGCCCATATTACAGCATATTTAGAAGTGACCCCCTATCAATGGTAGTGATTCTACTAACCCATATATTTTTTAAGTAAAGATTATCTGCAATTTTCAGACTGAGATTATCCCAAAATGTTAAGCAAGTGAATAAGGGTTATCTTGCAAATGACCCTTGTCACCTTAATGCTCAAACTACAATAGAATCTTAATTCAGAAACCAAGTGCTGTCACAATTTCAAAGAGGATCCAATAATAGCTTTTTAATTGTGTCCATAACTATTTTGGGACTTGATCACTCAAATTCCATGACAAAATGGAGTCAAAATGAATGTCCAATGATAAAGTCAAGAAATCTTCATCACAGGAAACTATGATTTAAAGATAATCTAGGTTCCTTCCTCCCCATATAAATTTTCTTATTGGGATAATTTTCTTATTTCCTTTGGGACAACCATGACCTGGATGACTGAGAATTTCTATAGACTTTTAAATCTCAGGATCTTCATTAGCATTTTGTACCATCATCAGTATCATCAGTATCATCGGTATCATCAGTACCAGTTCTTGTTCTTTTGCAATACTGAGGTCTTAAAACATGAGTTAGTCAATTTAGAAAAACTCTTGCAATATACACATAATACATTATTTATTTATTTATTTATTTATTTATTTATTTATTTATTTATTTATTTATTTTATTGAATTTCTATACCGCCCTACTCCTGAAGGACTCAGGGCGGTGAACAGCCATGAAATAAAACACATACATATACAAAATTTAAAATCGAATAAAATGAATTAAATAAATTTGGCTGAATTGATACCCATAATTTAAAATACCCATATTTTAAAATACAGTAAAAATTTAAAATTTACACTTAAAAGGGAGAAGATTTAGGCGAGGCCAGCTTGATGAAATAAAAGAGTCTTCAGCGGCGGAAGGTGCGCAGATCCGGAATCCTCCATATCTCTGGGGGGGGAGCTCATTCCAGATCGTCGGTGCCCCCACAGAGAAGGCTCTCCCCCTAGGGGCCGACAGCCAACATTGTTTGGCCGACGGCACCTGGAGGAAATGCTAATGTTACACCAGACTACTTAGTGGGACAGGATGTAACTGCCATGGAACATTTATGAGCAGACCTATGTGAAGAAAAAGTTATTAGACATTAGAGTATCTTCATAGTATAATGGGAAATAACTTTTGGTAGAGCTGGAATTTTCTATAAAGAATCAGACTCCAAAACAATATCATAGATAATGCCAACATCTACCCAATAACCAACTAGCTTTTCCAAAGAGCAAAACGAATGAACAAACCACAATTGCATAGTGTCCCACCACTATTATTGTTTTATCTGAGTGCAAGGCATCTGCTAATCTGATTAATCATTGATTCCTGAAAATTAGCCAAAAATATCTGTAT
Organism: Pantherophis guttatus; assembly: GCF_059756535.1. Classification (NCBI taxonomy): domain Eukaryota; kingdom Metazoa; phylum Chordata; class Lepidosauria; order Squamata; family Colubridae; genus Pantherophis; species Pantherophis guttatus. The sequence continues at coordinate 188,480,933 of NC_142064.1, forward strand.
ACATTTGTAAATTCTGTATAAATCTTTCCCTTAACTTCTTGTTTCTCTGAATAAAGAGTTTTCTGGACAAGCAAAGCCTGTAGAGCAAAATGTCTGCCTATGGACTTATGATGACAGGTTCACATCCTATGAAACATTAGTACCTTTAAAGAATTTGAAACAGGTTGGTATTGAGAAACACTGATCAAAAATCTTTGTCTACATTTAATCTCACTAAAGGTCATATGAGTTTCTCTAGACAATCATCTCAAGAAGTCAATATGATTGCATACTGTTGTGAAAATAAAGAAAAAAGGGAACTGAGTGAAGTTGAAATTGAGAGGTTGATCTAGCCCTAAAGAAATAAATTGGGCTATGGGAAAGATTGGTAAGTGATGTTGCATGGTAGCCTCAATGATTAAAGTGGGAAGTTTTGCCTATTTCAAACATTTGTAATTTTTTTAAATGAAATTTGGAAAGTAATAGGTAATACTTTTAAGGAAAGAGGTAGCAGGCATTTGGTAGTTAACTTTTGTACTACAATAACCATACATGCAGTACATTAATAAATAAATTCTCCTAGGAGCAGATTTTCATTTGATCTGAAGTTATGATAGAAAGCAAAGGTCTTTTAAGGTTTGGTTTATATACTGAAGCTACCTCTTTTATTGCCTCTTTTATATAATTGTTTACGAAATTGACTTTTTACAACAAAAACTGTTGTAAGCCTCCTTACAAAATATATTTTTTCTAGCTGAATGAAATATGAAAGAACTGAAACTGAAAGAAAGAAATATATTTGTTTATATCAGTATGAAGTATATATTTTATTTTCCTGTATTGCTAGCTTTTTAATCTTTTGATATTATTTCTCTTGCAGAGACTTATGCTTGTTTCTATTTCTCTTCATGTTATACTGTACTTTGTACTAGACTGTCAGGCTTTTGCTTTAACATTTCTGTTTTGATTTATTTTATTACAATTTTAGTCCTTTGCAACCCACTGCTGGACATCTGTCAATAGGCCAGAGAATACATTAAAGAAAATAAATAATTTCAAATATATAAAACATATGGCATGTATAAGAAACACAAAACAGTGTTTCTCCTCTGGCACTGATCCATGGACCTGAAATGTTTAAATCTCCAGCTACTGAAATCTAAATTGCAATTTCTCTAGGGTAGAGGCATTTAGAATATTACTTTATAGCAAAGTTGATAAATTCATGGTCTATAGATATCAAGCCAATCCTGAACTTTTTTTTGCTCCTCAAACCTAATATATTAAGTGCAGAGCAAATGAGTGAAAATTGGTTCCAGTTTTCAATCCCATATAAAGAAGGTATGTTAAATCTTTGAACAAGTTTAGCATACCTAAAATAATTCTCCCTATTACCAAAAGCAATGCAAAACTACAAACAATCATGCTTGGGGATAATAATAACTGTATTGTTGACAATTCTGACTTTTCAATGGTCAATATGAATTTGAGCTTTCTTGCCGTATACTGTGTAGTTGCAAAAGTCCCGTTCTTTTCTCATTTTTCTTTATTTGGTTAGAGATTATAATGTTGAAGCAGGAGCCAAATTTCACTCAGCCCCATAAACTGTATGAATGATTCATAAGCTCTGTCCTTAGTCGTGTACACAGCCACTCTATTTATATGATATGAGAATATTATATAAATACTGTGTCCTGTTAATCATACATCTGTATGCGTTTCAACTTAATCAGAGGAACAACAATTATTCCGTTCTAGCACAGATCTGTTTAAAGACCTCCTAATGTGCCAGAGATAAATTACTCAATAAACAAATGTTTAAAGTCGCTGGCACTGTCCAACAGCATATTGCATTACCCTTCTGCTCTCATTGCTTATTTCTTCCAACAGGCCAACATGCACTTTTGCGTGTACTAGCTCACCAACCATAATGGCTGACTCTCCAGAGGCTTGATGTAAGGAGTTCAGAAGTACATGGCAATCTTATGATTGCTTCTTTAACTCCACTGAGTTTCTTATGGTCTATTCCTGCATCTTCTTTTTAAAATCTAGATATTCCATACTTATTCTGGTTTGGGACACATATTAATCTCATTGTGGCTGCAATTTAAGAGAAATGGGACATCTGATTACCTTCAAATACATGTTTTTAAAAAGAGAAACAATCTGGTGAAGGAAAAATTAATTTTTAAGCATTTTACTCCTTTCAGTATCACTGATTGCTAGTCTGTCCTATGCTGTAGTCTTAATGGAGCAGAGGTGGGTTTCAGCAGTTCTGATCAGTTCTAGAGAACCAGTAGCAAAAATTTTGAGTAGTTCGGAGAACCGGTAGTAAAAATTCTGACTGGCCCCGCCCCCGTCTATTCTCTGCCTCCCAAGTCCCAGCTGATCAGGAGGAAATGGGGATTTTGTAGTACCCTTCCCCTGGAGTGGGGTGGGAATGGAGATTTTACAGTATCCTTCCCCTGCCACGCCCACCAAGGCACACCCACCAAGCCATGCCACACCCATCAAGCCACACCCACAGAACCGGTAGTAAAAAAATTTAAAACCCACCACTGTAATGGAGTATTTTGAATGTAAACAATGATTCTTAACTTTGTCTCGTGGTGCTATAGCAATCTGTATATAAGGACGTCAGCCCCTTCAGCCAAAGCTATCTTAGAAATTAAACAAGTACTCTACTAATTTTCACTTTAAACATTTCTTGAAATCTGTTCTGTTGCAATCATAAGGACCATAAAATAGATTGTCTCTGGATCTACCAATAACTAAACGTGCACTATAAATTTTATAATGCCATAATTTTATATGCAAAGATCATTTAACTATCTTAACAATAAGTCTATATGTGTACATTTTCCAGTATTCTAGAACTAACAGTGAAAACATGTAACCTTTAGAAGAAACAACAGAAAAATCTGTATCTCAACTCAAGTAATTTCAGTATTTATGGATATTTGTATACATGCCTTCTTTATTTATTTACCCATAGATACACACTCACACTTATCTTTCAGCCATTCAAGGGCGTTATCTTGATTATTTTTCAGAATGTGTAAGCTGTGTTGACATGTCTAACCAAAATATGGAAATAATATCTCTGCTGTGGGAGAAACGAACCCCTTCAGGATGTCAACAGCAATTGAAACTGAAAGTGCTGTTTCTGTTTTGGGTGACACTTCAGTGAAAACCATTTGGCACTTACATAAAATTAGGTCTGTGTAATTGCTGATCCACTAATGATTGGCAGATTTCTGCCAGAGTCTAATCTCATGGCAACCATGGTACAGATCCAGGTGTCTGAGATCTATATCATTCTCACTTGCACTAAAGGAGCTGTTAAACCTCATTCTTCTGCTGACCTTTGGGCTAGAGTGGGTGAAGAACTCAGAGGGATGTTTTGGGCTATTAGATTGTCTTGGCTTTCTGGACTTTTCCTTTTCAGGCTATGTATATGGCTGTTTGTTTTATTTTATATATCACTCATGGTCCAGATGGAAAGGAGAGAGAGACACACACAGAGACAGATGGACAGAGAGATGAGATAGATAGATGGTAGATAGATGATAGATAGATGATAGATAGATAGATAGATAGATAGATAGATAGATAGATAGATAGACAGACAGACAGACAGATACAGTGGTGGGCTGCAAATCTTTAACAACCGGTTCTCTGCCCTAATGACTGGATGGGTGGGCGTGGGTGGGCAGGTGGGCATGACTGGGTGGTCATGTGACTGGTGTGGCCAACTCAACGTCACTTCTTTGCCTAAAAAAGATATACCAAAAGGTAGTTTATTTTTTCATGCATTTAATACTTAAATAAGAACAATAAAAGAGGTACACAAAACAATAAAAGAGGTACACAAATACTTACATAAGAACAATAAAAGTGTTATTCAGCTTTAAGGTATTTCCAATTTGCTGTGTCAGTGACATCCTCACTTTCACTTTTCTTCAGTATTAACTAGTGGCGGGATTCAAATAATTTAACAACCGGTTCTCTGCCCTAATGATTTCTTCCAACAACCAGTTCATCAAACTGTTCAGAAAGATAACAACGGGTTCTCCCGAAGTGGTGCGAACTGGCTGAATCCCACCCCTGGTCTTAACCCCCGAGCATTATCAGCTCTGTGATGTGCTCGCAACCATTTTTTGACTGTAGGAATAGGGTCTCATTCTTTTATAGGTAGTCCAATTACACTAATGGTCATTAGGTTTGTTATGTTGGAAACAGTCAAGCAACTTTTCTTCTCTGAACATATGATGTTCAGTTTAGAAAAAAACCTTTCCGCTTCTGCTGAACTTACAGCAATTGTTCTGACAATATTTTTAGTTTTTTGAATACTGGCAGGAATTGTATATTTCTGGGAATCTTTTAAAACATTTTCCACAAAATTTTATTTTGAATTAATCCAAATGGATACAAGTCAGAGCTGAACAGTGCTTGAGATTCAAGAAAAAAAGACATTTCAGAGATCCCAGAGGCAAACATCTAGTGGTTAACAGCATCTGCTTTAAAGAGTTTCAGACAAGTGTTGCACAAATGCTCAAAAGTCCCAACAAAAGACAGCAATTAATCAAATCAATGAATGCCACTTGATTATGTACAGCACAGGTTTTGTGGGTGATCCTGGATTTAATTCTTCCATCACCACTTAAAAGGCTCCAAGCAGATGATGGGAAATCTTATAGACCAAGATGGCAAATAGTTGCCCGTAACAAGAGGAGACAATGCTGGGCAAAAATGACATATGCAAAACATGGATAAGAAATGCATCTGAAAACCTTCAACAACAGAGGGTATTAAATACTTCAGTAGAGGAGAAAGGAGGCCTTTGACTTCCTCTCAGAACCAATCCAGATGCCTTTTGCCTATTCGAGGAGTGAGGCCTCCATGGCTGTGCGGCTTTGTTTTGCTGCTTCTCACTGTCCTTTCAAATCCACTTTGCACTCAATAACTGTTGTTGTTTCTCAAACCCTTAAGACTTAAAAACTCTCAATGGCTTTTCAAGGCAATTCTTTAGAAAAGAGTCCTATCCTCTCACTGGTTCGGAACAACAGGTTGCCATGGCAAAACACACATGTATGCAGTTGCAGAAAAAAAACACTATGTGCATAAAGAAGGATGGCAATTAGGCAACCTGTCAACAAAGATCTGACATCAGTTGTTTACAAATGGCAATAAACCCAAATACTAATTTTTAAAAACACACAAAGTGTTTCACCAAGACTGAGGGAACCGCCATTCTGGTTTTTAAACTCAGTCAAACTATACCATCTCCTAGATTTATCCAAATCTGATCTAATTGCTAGTGGAGAAATTATCTTCATATGTTATGTGATGTTGTCTATATTCAGAAACTGTAAGCAGGATGAGGATGTTACCACGTAATGTCAAACTATTGTGGTAGGGAAAAAAACCTCAGCTAAGAGTTTATTAAAGCTAGCAAATAAGAGCAAATCAAATTGTGATATAACATTACAGAGACATGTATCTGAGATATACATGTATCTGACCATTGAGAAAGAATTGTTTTACAAATGATAAAGAGTACAGATAGAGATGTATGGGAATCTAGCTGATATATATAGGCAGAGATATTCAGGGGCCATTGATTAACTAGTTATGAATAGGTACTGTATTCTATACATATATGGTAATAAAAATGCTATCAAGCAATTTCAGGACATTACAAAAATTTCTGAGGGAAATGCCTGTATGATTGTGTTCATATAGCCAAGTATCAAACTTGGCTCAATAATGTCTTGTATTTAGACTTGTATTATTAAATTTGCCATATTGGTTTTAACTGTATATTTCTCCAGTTAAAAAAAAAATCATGAATGTATCTGCCACCCTTGAATTATGTGGGACTTAGCAGAAATTAGTTATCCATGGTTCCCTATTAAAGTGGAGAGAGATAATAAGCAGAATGCCACGTAGTTCAAATATGGGCATGGCATCTTCAATGTTTGTATTAATACTTTATGTGAAAAAGTAAGAGAATGTTTAGCAAATTTGCAAAAGATTTTTTAAACTGCCCAAGGAGCTGCTGATACAGTTCTACAGAGAACTATTGAGACTGTCATCTGCACCTCTATAACTGTCTGGTTTGGCTCTGCAACCCAACAAGACAGATACAGATTTCAATGGATAATTAAAACTGCAGAAAAAACAGTTGCTATCAACCTGCCTTCCATTGAGGATCTGTATATTGCACAAGTCAAAAAGAGGGCTGTGAAAATATCTACAGACCCCTCATATCCTGGACATAAACTGTTTCAACTTCTACCCTCAAAATGATGTTATAGAGCATTGCACACCAGAACAACTAGACACAAGGATGCCATCACTCTGCTAAACAACTAATTCCCACAACACTGTCAAACTATTTATTAAGACTGTATTACTATTATTCTTCTCATCCTTCCTATTACCTATCTCCTTCTACTTATGACTATAATCTTGTTGCTTATATCTTTATGATTTATATTGTTTTATTTAGCTTCCTAATATGATTTGATTGCTTATTTAGTATCCTATGACTATCACTAAGTGTTGTATCTTATGATTCTTGAGGAATGTGTTTTTATGTACAATGAGAGTTTATGCACTGAAGACAAATGCCTTGTGTGTCCAATCACACTTGGCCAATAAAGAATTCTATTCTAAATGTAGGTGTGATGGCTGAAAATACCAGAATTAAATGTAATTGAAACTTCTTTCCTAACAAAGACAAAAATTGAATGCTACCAAAACAGTAAATCTGCACTTTAAGCTACATTAATAAAGGCATACTGTAGTTTTAAAATTACAGAACCAGGCGCCTAGAAACTAAGGCCTCTGAAAAGAACTTGAGGGAAGTGAATATGTGAGGAAAGATGACAGACTAGGGAGGGGTTGATAAAAGAGAAGATCACACTCAAGGGTGAAATCCAGCAGATTCTGATAGGTTCTGGAGAACTGGTAGCAGAAATTTTGAGTAGTTCGGAGAACTGGCAAATACCACTTCTGATTGGCCCCAGAGTGGGGTGGGAATGGAGATTTTGCAATATCCTTCCCCCAGGAGTGGGGAAGGAATGGGGATTTTGCAGTATTCTTCTTCTGCCACTCCCACCAAGCCACGCCCACAGAACCGATAGTAAAAAAAAATGAATTTCACCACTGATCACACTCCTCAAGTATCTGAAGAAACCATGCTGAAAACGACCATGACCTGTTCACTATCATGTCAAAGTACAGAGTAATATTCTTAAATTTCAGGAAAGTGGCTTTCTTTTGGATGTAAGACAACACCTCCTTTGACCATAAAAGCAGTTTGATGGTGGAACTAGTTACCCAGAGAATTTTCTTTCATTGGAATGTTCAAGCAGAAACTGATAGGCCAACTAGGTTGGATGCTTTAATTTCTTTTTCCATAATGAGCAGCAAATAGGCTATGAGATGCTAAGGGGTTTCTACCAAAACCTTGCTCAGCAGATATGCATTGGTTCATCAGCACTGAATACATATAGGAGCTGTGCAATGCAGGCTCCCCTTGTTATATGCCTAGCAGCTCCTGCTGGTCAATATGGCAAGATCAGAGAAAGAGGACACAGGCTGATCTCGCTATATGCCTCCCTGAATTTAGGGGACATTAGCTATTTTCTTAAAACCCTCACATTCCAATCAACCGAGGATACAAAGAGGATGCTTATTCAAAGCAATGTTTCAGGTTGCTGACATTCAACATCTCCTTAACGGGATTTGATAAGCCCCCCCCCCCCCGGCATCCCTTCATCATCAGTTCTAAACTTCCATTAACTTCTTTTACAAACTAATCTGCAATAATAATCTTGTAGATATGTACAATCAATGGATTGTTTATTCTCCCATATTTAAAATGTTGGTGGAAGTGTATGTAACTGAATGTAAAGTTCTATTTGCACTGAACTAACAATTGACTTTCTAGTTATTGATTCATGTCATAATTTTATATCATTCATTATCAAAAACCGTTCAATTATTCCTCTGCCTTTGGCATACATATCACATTTCCAGTTCTTTAGCAATAAAAAGAATTCAAAGTGCCCCAAAATGTAAAGATAAGACAAGTTGCTGCATATTCTACTTACTGTTGCCTTATTGATACAGGAAAATTTTGGGAAGAGAGGAATGGAAGGTTATGTCTCCATGCATAAAATAATCTTTTGGAATAAATAATGGAAATTTGTATTCAAACAATTAATACTGTATCTTCTATCCTTTCCATGGTAAACACAGATAGATAGGCAATTTTTTCTAATTAGACCTCTGACTCATAGTAAGTTATTACTTCACCATGGGTGCTAGTGACATGTATAGAGTCTCAAGATCCAATAGTTCACATATGAGACAGGTGCTCCACCATGGAGTTACATTGCAACCTTGCAAGTTTTGTTTTCCTAGAAAATGTCATTCTATGGTCATAAGTAAATTTTTGTCCCTTTCCAAATGACAATGCTACAGAACCATCAAACACTATTTCCGTCATACATTGTTAATCATTATTTCATATGTATACTGGGCACACTGCATTTGTCACAGGCAAGATGAAGTCATGGCAGAAGGCTGGACTTGCTAACTGTCAATCAGCCACAAAGTAATTATGGAGATTGGCTGGCAAAGTTTCCAGTATGCCTTAGTCCTATAATTGAGTTCTATATATTATGTGTGCCTCAGCAGATGGCAGCATCTGGCCAACCTTTTCTAGATTCAGAAACTAAGTGAGGTCAGTCCAGGATAGCTTTTGAATGGGAGAATACAAGGGAACATCAGATCTGCAGACTAGTCTGGAAAATTCAAAAGCATCCTGGAAGAAGACAATGAAATACCTATATACTATTGCCAAAAAATATCCATGGACATGTTCAGAGGTGGTATTCAGCCGGTTCGGACCGATTCTGGCGAACTGGTAGCAGAAATTTTGAGTAGTTCAGAGAACCAGCAAATACCACCTCTGGCTGGGCTCATCCTCCACTCCCGTCATTCCCTGTCCTGTATTCCCTTGTTTTTTAGCTCAGCTGATTTGCTCGATAGAGTGGATTGCTGTGCCTCAGCTGAGCTAAAAAACAGCTCAGCTCACCAGCACTGACACTGAGGGTGGTCTTTGAATGCTGTGTGCGTGTGCAAAGCGTGTGTTCGGCACATGTGCGCACAAAGCACTGTCTCATAGAACCGGTAGGAAAAGATTTGGAATCCCACCACTGGATATGTTCACAAAGTCTCCAAGAGCTTGAGCCATCTCAATAGCATACCTTGCATGGGGGGCAGTATCCTTTGGACCACATCTGAACTTCAGCTGCTCTAGGTGTCCTATCACAGTTCTACTGACTGTAAAGAAATGTAGAGATTACCTTGGAGAAAGAGTAGCTGAACCACTAATGGAGGAGAAAAGGTAGTTCAGTCCTGGCAATTGGAAAATGGGAGACAGAAACTCATAGCAGCTCCACCTTGATTCTGCTTGATACTGCATGCGATAGGATTGGGAGAAACTCTTAGAAGTTTTCCAGCTTCTGCTATTATACCCTGTAGCAATAAAACACCCTTTTGGAATCTCTCCAGGTCTGTTTCCTCACCTTCCTGGTTCATTAGCTTTGGATTATATTGAGTCATTTCTAGTTCTTTAATTGTAAATTTTTTCTAGTCCATGTGAAAATCTTGCTAGAATAAATCCAAGCCTCTTATTCTTTTCCATCCTATGTACTTTCAAATAATATAATTATTTTTTATCCTAAATCTCCCATGAATTAGGATGATTAAAACAAAAAAAAAAGTTTTTAAATTCTATGTAAAGAATTCTGCCTAGGAAAGCAAATTAGTTGAGTTTGGCCATGAAGCAATAGCATTTTACTGAGTAACTAAGAACAGTATTATATTAATTTAAAAATTCTACTCATTATATTGATTTTTAAATAACCCTAAATCTTGTAACTCAGTCTCTATGATCTATATTTTAGAAAAGTTCCTTTGTTATGGAAATGAATAACTTCATTGTTTTGAAATTGGGCACCCCATACAAATCTCTATGGATCTCCAGCATCCTGATTGGAAGAAAGAGGCTATTTTATCTGAAGAATAGTTAATCTTCATTGAATAGGTACAGTTTTCTTAAATCCATAGAAACCCCATTGTTTTAAATGCTGAATTTGGCAGTGGCCTCAGAATCTGTGCCTGCATATTATTTTGGTGGGAGGTATGTGGGTGAAGGATTGCCCATCTGGTATGGAAAAAAACATCCTTGTTCCTACAGGAAGATGCCCATTTCCAAAGATCATAAAGATAATCATCGCAGTTATCTCAGGACCCGGACTGAACAGTGAGAAGATTGAGCAGCTATAGAAATACCTGGAATTGCTCTGAACCATTGCTGCCAGCTTGTATAACCTTCTTTTAATCTGCCCAAGACAATACACTGATGTGAAGAAGGAGTTGCAGATGCCACTGGCTCATTAACTCTCTGATAAGCAAGCAATGAAGTAAAGCAGAAGCAGCTGTTGAAACTGCTGCATGGGAGAAGGGCCTTTTGTCCACAGGAGTATAGACTGCTCTCACCCTAATCTCACCATTCTTTTCTTTGCAGTAAGTCTCATGGAGTTCAATGCAGTTTACTAGATACATGACTATAAGCAGCATACTTTATTGCGGTCATAGACCAAAAAACCAAAACATCCAAGACACATAGCTGGCACACGACCAGACTGAAGTGCAAAACGGCAACAAGATCAGTGGTGGAAACCACTCCGTCAAACTAAAATACAAATTCATGTATTTTAAATTTGTTAGCTCCAATCTACATGGACTATAGTCAATTAAAATTGTACATAGATAGAAAATACTATATTGCAATTTACATAAAATCCACACATCGGCACTTTATACAACCACCAGCTAACTCAACCACTGACGATCAATAAAGCTGACCTCAGTCAATGGGTCCAGCCCATCCCTTCCCCCAGGTCTTACATCCCAAGACTGCAGCAAAAAATTTTGCTACCTTTAGTGTAATCTTAGAATCAATATCTTGGAGTAAGAAGTGAAGACTAAGATTTTCAGATAATCCAGGAAATCTTTGGCAAATGGGAGAGATAAGTTCTGACCTTACCTCGCGATAATGGGGGCATGTAAATACGATATGAGCCAACGATTCCGGAGATCGGCCGTCACATGAACAGTGGGTGGATTTCACACACCCCGAGCACCTGCTATCTAGGACATTCGAGGGGATCACATTAAAACGTGCCTTTAGAAGGCCAACCTGTATTTAACAAAGGATAGCGTAGAGAGGTATTTGGGGGTGCATTCGGGGAGTAACACCGAGAGATAAACGGAGAATATACTCCCGCACCAAGTGCCAGATTCTGTTGTCTTTCAATATAATCCAATTGCTGGAATATCAGGAATCTGGCTGCATCTGGGCCAAGCATAAGAGCTTCAATAGGGGAAATACCTATCTTCATAAGTTTGGTGTGAATATTGCGGGCCCAAGAACTGTGGAAGTCGTCCCACCATAAGCACTGGCCTAAATAGTAGTCTGGAAGTCTGACCCACAGGGTCAGCCAGTAGCCAATAGCACACTTCCACAGAACAGTAGCGAGAGATGGTGTACCCAGTTCCAAATGGATTGCAGCATTACTCACACAGGGGGGGACTCCCATTAGACAGTGTAAGAACTGACTTTGAACTGACTTGAGGAGGGAAATATTTGTTTGAACCCAAAGGGGGGTGCCGTATGTAATGGCAGCTATCACCTTTGCCCTATATACTTTTAATAATGAGGGGATATGTTGGGCTCCCTCCGTGTAAAAGAATTGCAGAAGGGCATGCATAATGGCCTTTGGTGCGGAGGGACTTGACCTGCGCAAGCCACATGGCATTAGATTGGAAAAGAATGCCTAAATATTGGAATCTATGGACCTGTTCCACTGGTATGCCATCGAGCTTCCATTGATAGTTTTTCCTGCTTCTTGAGAAAATCATAATCTTAGATTTAGAATGGTTGATAAACAGTTGGTTGGGGCAACAATAGTTGGAAAGGATTTTAAGGGCTCTAAGCAGACTCATCTGAGAGAATGAAAGAATCGCAGCATCGTCCGCATAGAGCAGGAGCGGGCACCTGTAGTCAGCTAATCTGGGGGCATGGATATAATCCAGTTGGACCATTAATGCCCTTCTCCGATCACTAATATATAAGTTAAAAAGAAGGGGTGCCAATATACATCCCTGTCTGACCCCCTTATTAACAGGGATGGAGTTGGAAAGGTCCCCTTGTGGGGTAAGGTGCACTTTTGCCTCCGTTCACTCATGCAGTTGGGAGATGAGCCAGAGAAGTCTTTTATCGATGCCCCAGGAAAGGAGTTTGCCCCACAGTTTATATCTGGGAATACTGTCAAAAGCAGCCTTTAAGTCTATAAAGGCAACGCAGAGACGGCCTTTCCTAGGGGTAGAGTATTTTAAGGCTAGATGGTATAGGATCAGAGCATGGTCAATAGTAGAATGATCTGCTCTGAACCCCGCCTGCTCATGACCGAGCAGACCAGACTCCTCAACCCAGCACTCCAGCCTGGACAGGAGGAACCGGGCATAGAGTTTCCCCAAAACTGACAGGAAACTGATATTTCAAAAATTGCCTGGATTGGAGGGGGAACCTTTCTTATGAATTGGCATGATGATGGCATCCTTCCAGACCTTAGGGATAATGCCTGTTTGATTAATCACATTAAAGACCTCAGTAAGGACAGTAATCCACCAGTCCTTATGGGCTTGAATGGCCTCAGCGGGGATAAGGTCAGGGCCGGAGCCTTTTCCCGATTTGAGTTGTCGAATTAGCTTCAAGATGGTGGAAGGGTTCACAGAGGACCATCTAGGGAGTTGTTCAGGGGGGAAATCTAATGCCGTAAAGGATGGCGAGTCTGCGTCGTAAAACACTTGGCGTAGGAAGAGTTCCCATGTGGGGGCAGATATAGAGTAAATAAACCTATTAGTTGGCCTTCTATTCAGCAAACTCCAAAAATCATGAGGATTACGGGATTGTGCAGCATCTAATAAGGTGTTCCACCTTAGTCGTTGCCAATTTTGTTTGGCTCTTAAAAGAGCAGACTTATATGCCTTCTTAGCCATAAAGTAAACGGGAGGGGCTCTCGACAAATCAGAATTTTTACAAAGGATATATAGGGATCTCAATCGGTTCCTGGCTTGTTTGCACTGTATATTAAACATACAGGAAGGGGCCCCCTTCCTCCGAGAAGCTCTACCAAAGATAAGAGTAGGGGGCTTAAAGGAGGCTATTAAGTCGCTCGAGCAATCCGTAAAGGCGGTCAAGAGCGCACTGGGAGTGGCCTTAGAACTAGTTAAAGCTAGCAGGTTTTTAACTGACTCTTGATCATAAAAGCTCGCGTGGGATAAGGCCAAGGTTTTCGACCATTTTGATACCATCAGGGATCCTCTGGTATTGGCAGCTATTGGGGCAGCATAGGTAAGACGATTTTGAGGTCTGTTCAGGAGTGCATCCGAGGTAAGGGGAAGGTGATCACTAAATATCATGTCATCCACTTTAAAGGAGATGACATAGGGCAAAAAAGCTCTTGAGACCAGGACATAGTCTATAGTGCTATTGCCTTTTTTGGCCAGATGGATAAATTCCCCGGAAACGTCCGGGACACATCTGAGGATCACAACTAAAGAGGAAAAGAGAAGGAAGCAGGGGTGTTATTCAGAAGGTTCTGACAGGTTCTGGAGAACCGGTAGCAGAAATTTTGAGTAGTTTGAAGAACCGGCAAATACCAACTCTGACTGGCCCCAGAGTTGGGAGGGAATGAGGATTTTGCAGTATCCTTCCCCTGTCATGCCCACCAAGCCACACCCACAGAACCGGTGGTAAAAAAAATTGAATTCCACCACTGGAAGGAGGTGTGAATGTCCCCCTCTTTAGAGGATCAGTGATAGGGGATTTGACAGAAGGTTTTTTGCTCATAGTTGAATTGATAGATTAAATTGTACTGGAGTAATCAAGGCATTTGATTAAAAATTATAGGGTGGTCAAAAATTCAGTTAGACACTACAGTAGTCCACCAAAACTGAAGCTGTGCTATATATGAACTGTAAATCTGAATTTTTATAGAAGGAAGTATATCAATAAATGCATAAATCTGTTTCCTTTAGCTAAATAGAAAATGAGTGTATAGGGAGAAAAATAAAAATAAACTGTTTTTGTTTATTTATGAACATTTCTATGTTTCTAAAATTGTTGTGGCCTGCCAGAGGCCAGCAGAGCTGGCAGCAGAGTCGGACAGTAAGGAGGTTGGGGAGGAACTTGGGCCAGTTCTGGGGGCTGGGGAAAGCTCAGACGAGGGCTCTGCGTCAGAGGCAGCAGCCAGGCAGAGGAACAGCTGGCGTCTGTTCCCAGTGTGTGCATGCGCAGAGCTGCCAGAAGCCAAGAACAATTAAGAAAGCAGGGTTGACTCGGGAGTAAGGCCACACCCTGGAGATGATTGGCCCCTCCCATAGGACATAAAAGAGGAGCGAACAGGATGTGGGCTTTTTCAGGAAGCAATTCGTTTCAAGATTGGAAAGTTCTGTTGATGGCTCTAATAGACTCCATGCCAAGTTTGGCTTTGCTCTGCATTTGGAAATTGGTTCTCTGGCAGCGTTTCAAGTGAGATAAGGTGGGGGTTGATAAACATTCCTCTGAAAGACTGTTTGCCAAAGCCTTGCTGACTGTGAATGAATGGAATTCACAGTCGTGTTAATAAAAGAGGTTTTACCGGGGTTAAGATTTGGCTTCATGCATTATAAGGAAGCCTAGGTCAGAACAAAAATAAAGAATAGTGCATAGTACATTTCATAGACAAGAAAATTACTTTGTAAGATTTATCCTGAATGTAAAAGGGAATAATGTGAAACAATAGTTGGTAGATTCTTGTTATTAGAAAATTGCAGAGGAAAATTATATTTTGTATCTGGTTTTGAATGAACATATATATATAATATAAACTGGCTTATTAAGATGATAGCCAGAGCTGTCAAATATTTTATATTGGTCTTTTACACTCTCATTTTTCCTTCCCTCAGTCTGATTGTAATGAGTTTGGAAGAATTTAAGATACTAAGATTTTTTTGTACAGACTCAGAAAAAAACTAGAGAGGTTTTCTTTATATATCAACCTGTTCCAAATCTCTTTGGAAAGAATTTCAGGCCTTTGTTTTACTCTTGTATTTTTAGAAATTAAATGTGTAGCCCTTCAGAAGCGTTAGAGGAGAAGGTCCAAAATTAGACATTATTTGCTTCTTGCAGGAAAACACGTAGCTGAACTGAAGAGTCATTGCACTATGAAAATGTTATACTACAGCTTAAAAGGGCTCTATAGCTGCTTGTTAACTGTGAACTTCGGTCAGTATCTGCATCACAACAGCACATGCCTTGTAGATTGTGGGTGAATGTATTCTTCTCCTGACTTTACAGACTGCTAGGGGAAAGGTGATGTGCACTTGATTTTTCAGCTGCCTGAAATATAGACTTCTTCAAGATCTCTTCACTTTTGGTTTCTGTATTTTTCCTCCCATCTCCTTTCTCAGTGTGCCCGTCAGTGGTGGTATTCAGCAGGTTCTGACCATTTCTGGAGAACCAGTAGCGGAAATTTTGAGTAGTTCAGAGAACTGGTAAATACCACCTCTGACTGGACCCGCCCCCTTCTATTCTCTGCCTCCCGAGTCCCAGCTGATCGGGAGGAAATGTGGATTTTGCAGTAACCTTTCCCCTGGAGTGGAGAGGGAGTGGAGATTACCGTAACCTTCTCCTGGAGTGGGGTGGAAATGGAGATTTTACAGTATCCTTCCCCTGCTATGCCCACCAAGCCACTCCCACCAAGCCAGTAGTAGAAGCAATAGTAAAAAAATTTGAATCCCACCACTGGTGCCCGTGAATAAATGAGGAACCTAATATCCTTCCTCTACCTCCCAGAAATGATTTTGAAGTTCCCTTTTGGAAAAGACAAAGTATAGCAAACTACTATACTGCTCTTAAAAGTATCTTGAGTTATGTTTGTTTTGAGAAGCTTTCAGCCAAATTCCCCCAACAGCAAATGTGAATGGCCAAAGACAGGGGAAACAGGGTTTGTTCTGTCCTGCTCTGCAGTAGCACTGGCTTTCTCTGTAACTCTTCTCACTGGCTTAAATCTTGCTTAAATCTGGGCTAGATGGGAGAGGATGAATGAGAGGAGGAAAGCTGGTTTAAGATTAAAAGAGAGTGGTATTATTACTATTGTTGTTCTTGTTATTGGCATGCTCACATTTCCCCTTTGCCTGGCCACACACAGCCCCCACTGCATTTCACAAAACCTTTGTCAATCTCTGAGGTTTTGCAGCTTAACGATATTATGGCCAAAGTCCAAACAATAACTTTAAGGATATTCATGGGCTTTTATGGGCCCTGGTTAGATTTCTTTGTTTTGCTTTGTTTCTTTGAACAGCAGGCTCTCCCTCTTGTTTCCGAAGGAGTTTGCAGGGAGAGAGGAAGGACTGATCAAATTAGGCAATTAGTCCTCTGACTGGCTGTAGTCACTGAGGAACATCTTTTTCTCCTTGCAAAATATTCAGGTGAGGTCTCAGAGGGCAGAACAAAAGCAAATAATGACTTGATGGCTGATTTCAAAATGCCTGCCCCTCGTTGTACTGCATTGATATATACAAAGTCCACTATAAACCAGATGGGTAATTTAATTGGCTTCTCTTGATTGAGTCTTCCCTTTCTTCCAAAACGCTCTGCCTGGCATACATTGTCCTCTATGCATATTTGTCTGGCAGAGAAAACTATCAGATGAGAAATTGGGAGTAGCCCAAAGACATCCAAAGAGCTTAATGGCTGTTGGGTATAGAACTCCGCAGTCCAAGCATGACTAAACATTACACGTGTTTCTTCAAGGCTGCTTCTCTATCCCCATGACATGATTTGTGTGCCGGATTCCTGCTTTTTGTTTCCTAATAGCACTAAAGAAAGTCTGGCTATATCACAGTGTGAAAAGTAGCCTCGTGAAAATTTCAGATGTTCCCTAGAAAGAGGGAGAAGTCATGTTGAGACTAATGAATTAAGCAAAGATAGTATTGTTCATAAATCATGATTTATGTGCCAGGTTCCAGGTTTATTTACTTCTTCAGCTGGCCCCCTGAAGATCTGGAAGAATTCAAAGTCACTGGGAATAAACTAGAAATAGGGGAGATTCAAGACATGACAACACTTTTTGTCCAAAGATTAGCCATAGTTTTTATGTTGGAACTGATTGTACCCACCCACCCATCCCCCAAAAAGCGAAGTAAACAGCAGCTAAATTATTTAGTTTTATTGTGGAACCTGTTAGTCAGGAAGGAGATGCTGGTCACCTTTCTACCTCCAGACCTCATATTTGCCTAGTCATCCTTTTTCCCTGCTCCTTTCCTAGGGAAAAAAAAAAAACATTGATCTCCAAGGAGAGATTAGGGCATATATATAATGAGTGGGAAAGTAATGTGTTGTTTCAGATGATCAGATTATACCCAGGGAAACCCAGATTTAAATCCCTCCTCTGCTTTGAAGTTCACAAGGTGACCAGGGGCAATTTTTCTTTAAGACTAAAGTAATATCCTCAGAGGATTCTTAGGAAGATAGATGGGAAAGGAAGGAAGGGAGAGAGAGAGAGGGAGGGAAGGAAGGAAGGTAAAGAGAACAGGGAATAATGCGAATGACGTTGATCTTCCTGGAAGAAAACTGAGATATAAATAAAACACAATTTGGGGGTCTGTTTATGGTTTCCGTTTTTATCTTTTTCTGCAAGAGGTTTTGAATTTTTGACAGAGTATAAACTCTTTCTCAAGGTGCAGATGAGATACTTTCTGTTCTACTAGGCAACACGGTTAAAGCAAACACGTTTTGCTAAGAGGTAAAGAAGATTCAAGGTCAGCATACTTGTAAATTCAAGAACAAGTTAAAACCTAGCTTTTCTAAAAGCCTAAATTAAGGTCCAGTTTCTTTTCCCTTTCAAATGACTATACACGATGGAATAAGTAATCTATGCACAACAAGGAGTCTTAACTCTGCTTCTCATTCTTCTGTGCCACATGGCATAACCATTTATCCACACTTGCCCAGAGCAACTTACTCACACACTAAAATCTATGGGAACTTCTTATACTGCCATTCTCAAGCAGTTATATCATCTCATACCAAGCTGAGGATCTGCAAAAACAACAGAAGTAAAGAGGCAGGCATTTATTCTATGTCTGTTTTACCTGCTGACATCTGTAAGGTATTTTTTTTTAAATCAAACATTTTAAAATCAAATGAATAGTTGGCAGTTCATTTTTATGAATAGCCTACTATTGTCTGTGCAACACATGAAACACAGGCGCAGGCAAGACTGAGCAACTGGCAGAAGACAACCCAAAATCAGCAAGAAATGAAGAGTACCTGGATGAAAACATCTGGAGATGCAGACAGTGATTGCAAGTAGAGAAAGCAAGTAGAGAAAAAGCAGCAGGAGGTCACTTCCACAGAATATAGATGGGGAAGAAATTCATTTAATTTCCATCTAAATGCAGACTTGTCTAACTTTTCAATTTCAAACCACCACAGAATCCAAAGTGTCATTATCATGCAGATTTTTCCATTCTTCAATTTTGTACTAGAGTTCAATGTTTTTTTAGAAGTCTAGTATCTATACCAGTGATGACTAACCATTTTGGCACTGAGTGCTGAAAGTGCGCATATGTGTGTGCGCTAGCGCACACACTCATAATGCAATGCGTGCACAACCCCCCATGCATGCGTGTATGACCCCCCCACATGCGCCCCACCCCCATGCATGTGTGCGTGACCCCCCATGCCCCCATTCCCCCATACATGCACACGCATCTTCCCGCCCCCACGCATGCACGGTGGAGCTGGGGTGAATGGCTCGTGTGTCCGCAGAGAGGACTCTGCGTGCCACCTGTGGCACGTGTGCCATAGGTTCACCATCACGGATCTATACTTTACTATATTATACTATTATTATAACTATGCTACACTACACTACACTACACTACACTACACTACACTACACTACACTACACTACACTACACGGTACTATACTATACACTACAGTGGTGGGTTCCTCCCGGTTTGGCCCGGTTCACGAGAGCCAGTAGGGGTGACAATATGACGTCACCGAACCGGTTCTCTATCTTCGGGAGTTGGGGCCTCCCACCCACCCCTGCATTATTCTGACCTTATATTTCTTCTTTTTTCGCCCAGCTGAGAGGTGCGGCAGAGTGGATTGCCGCACCTCAGCTGGGCAGATTCGCAATGCACTTGCGCGAAGCGCTCATTCGGTGTGCCTGCGAGTGAACCGAGCATGCGCGCTGCGATCACGCGCAAAGCACACGACCAAAGAGGCAATCGCATGCGAAGCGCGCACCCAACGAGAACCGGTAGTAAAGCCGGTTAGAACCCACCACTGATACACTAGACTATACTATGCTATACATTATACTGTACTGTACTGTGCTGTTGTATGCTATGCTATTCTATGCTATGCTATGCTATGCTATGCTATGCTATGCTATGCTATGCTATGCTATGCTATGCTATGCTATGCTATACTATACTATACTATACTATGCTGCATATCCAGGGAAAAAGCATCCAATGCATTCTACATAAGGAAAAGTATTTGCAAACATAGCATGTCTTTGGCAAAATAGCAGATATATCCAGAGGGTAGTCCACATTAATTTACAGATTTGCCCACCTTACCATTCTTACTTCTTTAGGCTAATCAGGGGGGCCAGAAGCAATGTGCTTTCCAAAACAGAAAAACCCATTATATAAGGAAGGTTTTCAGAAGGTTGATCGTGGAGCCAAGGTATTTCCTGGGCACAAACATAAAATGGTTGCTTCCAAGTAACCGACATGTTTTCTCCAGCTCTCTGCAGCAGTGTTGACCCTAACTGCAGAACTTCACAGCATGCAGCTGCAAGCCTTTCGTGCACCGCTTCTCCTGCAAAACATCACATAGTCTCCAGTGGGTGTGGTTGACCTCCACCACCCTGCAGCTCAGCCAGCATGTGACTTGATCATTAACATGCCAGCCAGCTAGAAAGGAATGTGGGTGGGATGGCATTGACAGCATATTAGGCTTCCCGACTGACTCTCCATCTCTGTCTCCGCCCACCCTCCTCCCCTCCTTCCCTGTATTAATACATCCCCAGCTCACAGATTAGAAATGCACACTGTGCTGTCCCAAACAGCACAGAAACCAGCTGGCCAGAGTTAAACGGCATTTGTTGCTGGTAAAATGTAGTCTAAGACCGCAGCTTCGATTTTCTGCAGTAGTACCGAAAATAAAAACATTTTTAAAAAAAATAGAAACATTTGGTGGTCAGGGTTTTTTTTTTAAAAAAATAAATAGGTGGGCTTTTAAAACATTTTTGTGCAAAGTATACCTTATAAGCCTTTGAATGCTCCAATCCAATCTGCTTTTTCCCCTATAGTTCTATATTTTACTACCTTAAGCAGCTGTCCCCATATTTTGCAAAAAAAAAAAAAATTCAAAGCACACATATTCTCTGGGTCAAGTACTTTCGGTGCAGCTGACAGTGCCATACCCTTGAGCTTCATAGGTGTGGGGTACATTTCCCCTCCAGACCCAGGACTCAGAAAGATGGGAAATGGATATTGTGCTTTATTGAAAGTGTTTCTCATAAAACTATTTGGAGTTAAAGATGATGTGAATGGTACTGTTTTTTTTATACAGTCTTAAAAGGAAGATAGGTAAAGGGAAGGGGGAATTTAAGGCTGTTACAGGTAATTCTGTCTCACAACTAAATGTGTTGATTGCTCACAGGCCTCCAGATATATTGTTTTCCTTCTCTTATTTGCAGATTTTGAAACCTGAATTTGTCAGTCTGCTGTTAGACTGGATATAAAAGACAAAGACCCTGAATGCATGACTAAAGGAGTCTGTCAAGGTTCGAAGTCGTCTCAAAACAGAGTCACTGTTCCTCAACTCTTTTAAAATACTGGCTTTTTCCATCTGTTCAGGGAGAAACATAGAGTCCAGCTCATTAAAGTAAGCAAAAAAGAAAGAGGTTCAAAAGAAACAACCTACCCTTGATTGAAACTTGGTAATATGGGGGAATCTATCTTCTCCCAAAGAAAATGTAGAAGGACATATGTAATATGTATATTATACCTATTGGATCAAACTGACCAAGTCTTAATTTTATTCTCTTCACGGCATGAGATTAGTACTCTTTCATATGCCACATTTATGATATATTCAGAACAATCCTGTGTGTCTTGATTTAAGGACCAGATCTATGAAATGCTTTCTTTAACTTTCCTCAGGCAACAGCTAGAAAAAAGAAAGTGATCCTGCTCCATTGGAGAGCTACAGATTTCGGCATCAAAAAACTGGAAACCATAAGATGACCGCAAAGAATTTGAGTTTCGTGTATCTCTTTGCTGGCCTCTGATAGTCATCCTGATTTTAAATCTGATAACCCTACTCGATTATTTTTTCTCTCTCCTTGAACAGTTTCCATTTACCCATTACTAAAAACTACAATTTAAGCGTTGTGACCCAGGCCCACGTAGTTGATATTAAATGCAAACAGTTCCAAAAAACAAACAGATTTTATTAAAACAGCTGAGAATGAGTTCATTCTCAGCGTATTCTAAATGAAATGAAAACAAAGTCCTTAAAACACCAGTCTTTAGTTTATCTCTGACCTTGGAATAATTAGGCAAACTGCCAAAGGCTTTTCTTGGCAACAGTTCAGGAACAGAAGAAATAAATACAGCCAAACAAGAAGCAATTCTCTCAATGGTTGTTTTCCGGCAAAGAGGCCAAGAGCCATTGCTGGTCTTTTAAGCCTTATGGGAGGGGCCAATCATCTCTTGGCCCTACTCCTGAGTCGTCCTCTCTGTTTTAGCTGCTCCTGCCTTCTGGCAGCTCTTCTCATACGTGCACTAGGAACAGGCTCCTCCTGTTCCTCTGCCTCTCTACTGTCAGCCTCTGGAGGCTCTGAAGTCCGCACATCACTCCCCAATGGCCCTTCTCCAACTCTGCCTCCGACGCAGAGCCTTCATCCGGGCCTTCCCCAGCCTCCAGGAATGGCCCATGTTCTTCCTCAGCCTCATTGCTGTCCAACTTTGCTGCCAGCTCCGCAGGCTGCTGGCGGACCACAACATTAAGGCTCAAAATCAGTGCCTTTATTTTTCTCATCCCCATCGTTCCCTTTTTCCTTTCCTGGGTAATCCTATAATAAATGACTTCCTTGTTTTCCCTAATTGCATCTCAGCAGAGTTCTTTTTTTTTTTAAGCTGAAAGAGTCTAGGCTGCTTTTAGACAAAAAAAATAAATGAAACCAGTCAGCCTCATTATTTTTTCCAGTTTCTTTTAATCAAGCATTCCCAAGAAGTGGAACTCATATAATCAAGTTGGGCAAGGGATGGGGGGAAAATCCATTTCATGTCTGCCACTCGATGACTTATTCCATTTATGTCTCTCAAATGACACTAATTAAGGTAAGTGGCAGATGGAAATTCTATATTTCAGTTGGGAAGGAGAGTTGTTTTATCTGGATTCATTATTTTCTTTAACATTAAAAATATTCCAGTTTACTTTTAGTCTACATGAAAGTCCCATGGCTGCCAGCTCCAGTGCAGCTGTCAACACCAAAATATATCTTCGTAAAATGGGAAGCAGGAGGTAAGAAAGTTCTTCTTTATTAGAAGAGATATATGTGAATCATTTTATGTGGATTCTGTATCTAACTCTGTGGAAGAATTTGGAAGGGTGCCGTTCTTTGGCACTGAAATATGAAACCAGCACCAGCTAAAATAGCCTAGTGCCTTGCAAAGCTGCTGGAATTACAGCTGTTATCATTCTCAGCCAGAATAGTGAACAGCTGGGCAGACAGGCTCTTCTGGAAGGAGCTGTCCCCTAAATACCGGTTAGCAAAGGGCTGCAATAAGCAACTCCCAGACACAATTATTTGAAGACCACAGCGCAGAAGAGAAAATGGTGTGGGGTAATGGTAGGACTACAGCTTTTCCCATTATGGGTTTTTTGTATAGTTTCTAGCTGCTTGAAGACACTTTGGTGCAGTGGTTAAGGCAGCAAGCTAGAAACTGGGAGGCAGTGAGTTCTAGTCTCACTTTAGGAACAAAGCCAGCTAGGTGACCTTGGGCCAGTGTCTCTCCTCTCAGCCCTAGAAAGAAGGAAATGGCAAACCATTGCTGAAAAGTGTTGCTAGGAAAAATGCAGGGATGTCTCCAGTCACCAGGAGTTAAAAACTTATTTGAAGGTACACACACACACACACACACACACACACACACACACACACACAAATATCTACTCACCTATTCACAGAAGCTCAAGAGCATGCTTCCTATCCTATTATCTCCATTTCTGGAAATGCACCCTGTTCATCTCTCATTCATTTTGCTCACGAGATCCCACACTGTTCCTTCTTTCTCCCCACTTTCCTTTGTCACTATCTGCCTTCCTTCTTTACCTCCCAGACTTAAGACTAGTAGATGTTGCATCAAGAGAAGTTATTTTTCCCCCCTAAAGCAACTGCTGCATCTAAGGAGTGTTTATGATTTGCTAAAGAATGAACTGCAAAGGAATAGGAGAGTTAATGTAAAGTGAATTCGATTTGAGGAAAATTACAGGAAAATCATATTGCCAATATAATTTCATTGAGAAAAATAAGAAAGTGGTTTCCCGTTGTCTTTTCCCAATTTTTGAAGGAAAACTTCTCACATTTAGGACTTTCTGGCCTTAGTCAAGATTTTAGCACCATATCTCCAAACCACAAAGCCTCACAAGAGATTTGATTGGCCTATAATGATACTAAAAGGGAAAAAAAAACCATCATGTCCTATTGGGAGAGGTAAATGGAGAATAAAAAAGACAAGCATGTAAAAGGTAAGGATTTTTTTAAAGCACTTTTTATGAGAAAGAATACAATCTGTTCATCATTTTGTTTTTGTTTTTTTAATTGTTTGTATTAAACATATTTCATCATTTTATATCACATTTACAATTTTTTCAATGTTCCAGCATCGATAATATTCATTCATACATAACATACATAACATTCCTTATTCTTCTTTTAACTATATACATTATCTTTAAGTTTTAGTATTTCTCTCAAGCTACCTTCATCTTTAATCTTTACATCTGTTCTCTAGCCATTTGTACCACATTTTCCAGAGTAAATAATATTCCGTTTCCCCTCTTTCTTTTAATTCCAATATTAGCCTGTCCATCTCAGCTCAATCTAACACCTTTTTAATCACCATTCTCTTGGAGGGCATACTGTCCTGTTTCCAGCTTTGTGCGTAGGCAATTCTGGCCACTGTTGTTACATGCAATATGATATATTGAATTTTCTTACTGTAGTTTCCTCTTATTATCCCTACTAGAAATCATTCTGGTTTTAACTCAATTCGTTGATTCGTAAATTCTTCTAGCCATTTTCTTGTTCTAATCCAATATTTCCTGACTTCTGAACACGACCACCATACATGGTAAAATGTACCTTGATTATGTTTACACTTCCATCATTCTGCAGATAGATTTGGAAACATTTTGGCCAATCTAGCTGGAGGTAAAAGCCAACTGTAAAACATTTTATAGAGGTTTTCTTTATAGGCTGCTGACATTGTTAATTTATAGGTTTTTTCCCCATAATTTTTCCCAGTGTTCTAATTCAATATTATAACGAAAATTCTTTGCCCAGGCTATCATGGTTTTTTTGACAGTTTTTTAGTTTTATCTCAGTAAATAGTTATATGTTTTGGATATCATTTTTTCCTCCATCCCCTGTATTATTTTATCAAGCTCTTGTTGCTCCTTGTAGAAACCATATTCTTCTAGATCTTTTTTGTATCTTGCTTGAATTTGTATGTACGGCCACCAATCTATATCTATTCCTTGTTGTTTTAACTCTTGGGTTTTTTTTGACTTCCCTTGGGCATCTAATAGTTCTTTATACCTTACAATTTTATTCAAGTCTAATACGTTTGAGTAGATCATCAGCTCCATGGTTAACAGCCACACTGGTATTTTAGTATAATGATTTTTCTTTATTTTCCCCCATATATATAAAAGTACTTCTGTCACCTGATGTCTCTGAAAATATGTGTGTATTTTACTTTTCCCTTCCCAGATAAATCCATGCCTGTTCATCATTTTGATTTGCAGGAATTGTTTTGGAAAGCCTAATCATAACAAGTGAGAGGCATAAATAAAATTAGACTATATTTGCTATGGTGCTTTGTTGGCCTGAAATAAATTGAAACTAACATCAGTTGGCACTAACATCTTCAGGATTTATTTTACTTTTACTTTATTCATTAATTAAGTGATTCAATCTAAAGACTCTAAAAAGGTGAACCCTAACAGCAAAAGCAAATGCAAAATACAATATTAAAACCAATGATATACAAGAAATCTACAAGATTAAAGATACTCAATATGAATTTAATCACAAGAAATTCTGTGCCTGAGGGAAAAGAGAAAGACAAGCACAATAATAGATTTTTTTAAAAAAAAAATATTAATGTGATGTGGATTGTTTCATAAAAGAATAATGGATAGGCAGACTGGCTGGCAAGAAGACAAATGTACCAAATCATAATATTTATATGTGAAAGTAAATGGTAAATGGCAATTAAACATAAAACAATAGTCATTATTAAGCCTATATATAGACATGATTAGTCCTTATTGAAAATGAAAATGAAGGTATTTTTTAAATCAGTTGGAATAAAAAAAATAGGTATCGACCAAAATAATTTTATAACTCTATTTTACTAGCTTTTTGGCTAATTTCCTGAAGGGCTATTTATAACAAAGTGGACCACAGATTCTTTATCCAAATTGCATTAGATATGTATCTATAAACTACAGCACCCAATCAGTGGATAAATCTCATATATCTGAATTGCATGATGGTGCTAGAAATAGGGGAAAGTACTTTATTCTCAGTGGGACAGTTGTTTTTTCCCAAAGGTGCTTTTTCAAACGGCAACTGGACTTTCTTGGTTTTTTCTTTGAAAATATTTCACTTCTCATCCAAGAAACTTCTTCAATACTGAATTGAATTGAAATTTCAAAATCCCTGCTAGGAAGTTTGAGCACAATGTTTATTTTTAGGCCTTTTACAAAGGTCAACGATATTGTTTATCCTTATTCAGGAAGAAAAACTTCCCAGAATTCAAGAATAGCTGCTGACTTTGAAACACTGCCAGATGATTTTATGCTGACCTTAAATTCGTTCTGGGATGAATGAGGATTGTGTTAAATGCAACTAAGTACTATTGGACTTTCTCAGTAATCAAACAGGAATTTACCATATTTTTCGGACTATAAGATGTACCGGTGTATAAGACGCACCAAGATTTCGAAGAGGTAAGTAAGAAAAAAAAAGCTTTGCCTTCCCTGGCCACCAGGAGTACTCTGCAGACTTCCCAAACCCTCTGTGTGCCCCGTTTTTCGCAAAAATGGATGAAAAATGGGCTGTTTTTCGCCCATTTTTGCAAAAATGCAAGGCCTCCCAAATGCAGAGGGTTTTGGGAGGCCTGCAGAGTGCTCCTGGGGGCTGGGGAGGGCAAAAACACCCCTGTTTTTGCAAAAAACGGGTGAAAAATGGGTCCATTTTTGCAAAAAATGGGGTGCTCAGAGGATTTGGGAGGCCTGCAGAGTGCTCCTGGGGGCTATGGGAGGGCAAAAACACCCCCATTTTTGCAAAAATCAAGCGAAAAACGGGCCTGTTTTTTCGCAAAAATGGAACAAGCAGGGCAGAGCTTCAGGAGGCCAAAAATGGCTGTATTTGGTGTATAAGACGCACCAACATTTCCACCCTCTTTTGGGGGGGGGGAAGGTCCATCTTATACTCTGAAAAATACGGTATATTTTAAATAAAATTATTTGATTAAAAAAAATATGATGGAGAAAAAACTGTTACAATTATAATTGCTAATTCATTCCACAAATTATTCATTTGGAAATTGAAAGCAAAGCTATTATTGTCAATTGCAAGGAAAAAGTGAAACCTATCCCATAACTGCTTCTTGAGCAATTTCAGCTTCCCAGTGAAATCTCAAAGGATGTTATTAATATGCTGGAGATAAAACAGAATTATTCTATCATCCAAGACAAGGCAGAGGCTCCAATTCATAAACTGGTGGGCTGTTTTTATTTCAGGTAGGGATGTTAAATAATCAAGGCATAGAGTTGACAGTCAAACAAAACATAAGCAATATCTTTGATGTATATAACATCTTCTCAATAGGGCAAATAATGGAAGCCCCCATATTTGGCGATGGAATCCAACAACTCGAATCTTACTCTACATGTGATATTAGTGATGGGGTTGCTGGTCCTAATTGTGGTTGTTAAGCGAGGACTATCTGTAGTTTATCAATAAAAGTTGCATTACTTGGTCACTAAATATAGCGATGAATTTTTCATCCTCTCTGGACCACAATTGTTTAAACTCAAGTTTTAGTTCATCATTGTTTATGGAGTAAATTACAGTTGACTGTGTTCATCCACGAAACGCGGCTTGTAAAAGACATATCTGACCAATTTTGTTGCCTCCTTGTCCAGAAAAAA
The DNA here is from genome assembly GCF_059756535.1 of Pantherophis guttatus. Taxonomy (NCBI): domain Eukaryota; kingdom Metazoa; phylum Chordata; class Lepidosauria; order Squamata; family Colubridae; genus Pantherophis; species Pantherophis guttatus. Next base: position 188,508,584 of record NC_142064.1, read on the forward strand.
AAAAAAGTTAGAAGAGATATATTTTAATTCTTATTTACATTAGCTACAATTTTGGAGGCCGGTTTGCATGGTGAGTCACTAATATTTTTATACACCATTTGTCTTTGTCTTAGCCAAACTGTTTTCATTAACCTCCAGCTTCTTATGTCTAACCTTGGTGACACAATCTAGAATGGAGAGCATTATCTTTTTAAAGGCATACGTCTTAAAAAGTTGAGAAGCAGAACTGCCTATTAAATCTGATTATAGCTTTCCATTTTACTGAAATGACATTGAGTTCAAGGCAAAAAATATAGGGGCCAGTTCAGTAATCTGCTTGATAATGCCATTCTTACCTATGTAGTTCAGTGTGTGCTCTGATTACTAGTGTTTTTATTTTTAAATGGACAACATCTTCATAAGGCGATGGCAAAAAACTTATGCCAAGCATTACTCTTTGTTTTGCATTTTAAGTACAATGGATGGCAACCAAACATTTTCCACCGATTTCTGAAGCTGCTGAATTGGAACATTATTAATCATCCAATCTCAGCAGTCTGCCTGGTAGGAGTGACTGGGCAAAGCTTGAAAGAAACGATTTGATTTGAAAGAGAAAGATCAAGTCTTTCACTCAGTAAAGAGAATCGTTCCTCCAAATGCAAGATTTGTACTGCATCAAGGAAAGGGACTGAATAGGATCTGGTGCCCACAAGTAGCAACTGAAAAGCACTTCAATACATTTTTCGGTTTGCCTCCCTACCTTGCGTTCCCAAAAGTTGTTGCCGCTTTACTTTCAGCTGTCAATGGGGCTGAGGGGAAGAGAGCAAAGGAATTCAATGGGTGCCTCTTCTGTTGGCTGTGTTGCTTTTCTGTGGGAAATTTGTTTTGGGCAGGTTTGCTTGGAGGCAGACAGAGAGAGACTCAGACTTGTTGCTCCTTTTTTAAAAATCTGGTTTGTTCTGATGTGATTATCTACCTATCTGAAATCCTCCTTTCAGTCTCAGTGTATTGTCTGGCCCATATTATAGTTCCTGATAGTCTTTGTGATTCTTCCCAGGCTTTCTTTTTCTTTTCTTAGCTTGTCTGATTCTATATCCCCACTGGCTGAGTGAATTTGAATCATGCTTGCTTTTAGAGTATTTACATACCAAATGCTGACTTTATTTCACCCCTTCTAGTTTTAAAAGCAAAACACTGCAGAAGCAGCACATTATGAGTGATTCTCAAAAGAGGCAGTCTAATCCTACCAGTGGCAACAAGCAAGTGGCCAGTGGTGTTAACTTTTCTTTAGAAAGAGCTTCTTTTTGAAATCATTTTTTAAAGTTTTTTTTTTTTTTTTTTTACTCAAAGTACGACACTTTCTGCATTGATTTAGCCCGCCTTTTTCAAGGGCAATCTGAATTCTTCTCCGCTATCCTTTCCTCATCTCTGCTGTCTCAGACTTCAAAGGGGTTAAAGGAGAGTATTTCTATATTGCAATAAACAAGTCGGCCATCCATCGTTTACTTGGTTGCCTACCACCCTGGCTATTTTGATTCTATTCTACCAAGGAAACTGAAACAATTGCGGAAATTAGGATGCTTCTTCATTGTAGCCTTTGATCAATATCATTGTCTTCAAATCTTAAATTTAAGAATAATCTTGCAACCTTTATGTCTTAGAACTGTATTTGGTTGATTCACATAATCCTAAAGCCTTGAGATATGTGATATGCTTCAGCTACCAATAAGGTCCTTTGTGTCATTAAACATTGGGTGACAACTGTGGTACAAGATGTTACACATGGTATGGTTAATCATCTTATGTCAAAAAAATTAGTTTTACAAGCGAAGTTTCTGTTCCCCCAAAATGTGGCATATATTCTATAGTCCTGGTTGTGCTCAACATTACTTGATGTGGCATTAACAGTCTTTTGTTTATCTAAGTTAGCTTCCTGTAGAAAACCCCCATCAATATTTTTTAAAAAAACCTATTCTTACAATGGAATGAAATCAAAATATTCTTAGAGTCTTTGAATAAACTATGCTTATAAACAGAAGATTTATAAGGAGTTGAGTAATACCTGAATGAATACTTCCTACTTTTTAATGTGTGTCTGTATCCAGCGATCTATACTGCTATCCTGTTATATTGTTATTTGTCTCTAAATGCTATGTAAGATGACAGGTTTAATTTATAAAGCATTATGTAGTCTGGAACATGGTTACCTGAACTCACCTCTCTCATTAGGCAATTTAAAAGGAATTATAAGACCAATTGGAATGCTCTTAGTAGGAGAACATAGGTCTTATCTCTATGGAACTGATGGTGAAGAGTACTGTCTGTTATGATGACAAATTAGCATTTTAAAAGTGGGTGGGGTTTTTTGTTTGTTTGTTTTTTGGTTGAGGATCTGTTAACCTTTAATGTATGGTACAACATTTTTCTTTTAAGCAAGATTTTACTGGTTCCACTCCTCCAATAAAACCTCATATTTAACAGGTGAGTGCTTAAAAAAAACCTATTCTGTCTTGAAAAGCATGACCTCAGTATACAGGAATGCAATTTGTGGAAATCTGCCTGCTGTGACTTCATCTAATTTTTCATTTTTCCTATCATAAATTTGTTTTTTCATCAGTTTCTGACTTTAGCGGAAAAAAAGTCTGTAGAAAAATGAATGCATGTTTTCCTTAACATACTGCAATTTTGTATCTTCTTTTTCTAATAAGTATTTTTGCCAGCATTTTTATATTTGTACGTGCATATTTTTGTTACTTACTCAAATTTCCAAAATTTCTTAAGTTTCAAAGAACATCAGAAAATTCCAGACAATCCCATTTTTAACATGCAGATGCACATTCACACTGGATTCAGGAATTGCATGCATATAAAAGCTAAGACTGTATTTATTCTCATCCACTGCTAGTCTAAAGGCAGTACAGAAGGTTTAGTTTAAAAATTGATTGTGGCTCCCTTTATGACCCATTCCTAAAGGTTTTTCTGATATTGACAATGAATATACATTTGCCTGGAAACCTTTTTGTTTTCATTTCAAATTGCAGCTTCTGGCCAATGCCAATTTCAACATTCATCAGCGCTGTGTCACTTCCTTAATGCTGCAATTCAGTTTCTACAAATGATTTTCTGTCAATCCAACTACAAAGGGCACCTTCCTTCCAAAGGTTTGTCAGATCAAGAATTATTATTGGTGGTGGAGGTGGATGCACAGTCAGACAGATGTTTAAGACTAGATTTGGTATTTTCATCAACCTATCGAAACTCTCTCAAAGACCTAGGATAGGCACATGTTGTTTGATGGTATTTAAGATATCATTGTGAGATGTAAGCCAGGGATATCCAACTCCCAGTTTGAGGTCCACGTGCAGCCTTGGATAGCAAATAACACAGGCCCACAAGATAGTTAACTTTTAATTTTATTATGTGATTTATATACATTAACTATGGTATATTATATATTTTATATGCAGTGCAAGACAATTCCTCTTCATTCAATGCAACCCTGGCAAGCCAACCAGTTGGACACCTATGATGTTCCAAGGAAAGCTTGGACTGATGGTGATTTTGTCGATGTTGCTCAAGTGATCTTCCAGATGCTTTGGGATTGCATCCAGGGCACTATTACTATTAGTAGACTTTTTTCTCTTTCTAATCAATACTATTTAAGCCTGGTTGTTGGGTGGCAGATGCATGTCTGTTTTCTCCATCCTTCTGAAATCCCTATTTTCTCCACAGTAACAACCCCGTGAGTTGGATTGGGCTGAAGGAAAGTGGTGTTAAACTGTTTGGCAATGAGTAGGTGCAAACTAGTCACATATGTCAACCAAAAACCATGTAGTTCATCTTTATCTGATGTTGGCCAGTTCTTGATCCTTTTGTTGTTTTCTCCACCGTTTCTGCTATTATTACAAGTTTTTTCATTCCACCTTTTTTTTTCTTTATCCACCTGCTTTACCCAAGCTACATCCTTGTTGTATTTCTTTAGGTTGTCCCACTATTATTATTGTTGTTCTTACTGATCTTTTGGATCCCTATTTCATCTTTCTAGCCAGAGGGCATACATGGTGAATTTTAAGAACTGTTCTTTAGATTGAAAGAAAGTCTATTTCAGCCGAGGGTTTCAGTGAGCAATATAAATTTTGCAGCTATAGTTAGTGATCAATCTCTAATTTTCTCACATCTGATCTAGTCCAAATTATTAAAGGACTGCTTGAAAGTGATGGCCGAAAGAAAAAACCCAAAACACATTACTGTGAATGCTTGACTGTTTCCTTCTGAAAACTCAAATCTTGCGTTTCGTTCCAGAGGAGTTGCAGAGGAGGAGTGTTCTGTTATGAAAACAAAACATGTCCACTTGTGAGACAAAGTTTAGATGTGAAATCCCTATATTTTGATAAGACTTCTGCCTAAAACATAGAATCAATTTGCTGTTTTTTTCTCTTCCATGCCTTTTCCTCTCATGCATGCAGACTAAAAATACCCCACCAATTGGCCACTTCTAAATCAGTAGTAAGGATTATTCATCATCATTAAGTTTTTCAGCCTCTGTTAAGACCTCTGAGGATTTTATGACATCTAATTAATAAAGACCAGGCAAAACCATGTAAAGAGTTCTGCTTTTTGAATTTACTAATTGAAAAGATATTTGTCCAGTGCTATTCATCATTACAAAATTGATGGTTGTCATAATCTCTTTGAAAGATAGATCAGTAGGACCTGTGGAAGCAGCTTAGAGGCTGGCCTGTTGCAAGAAACCAAGATGTACTGAGGCATAACATGCTTATTTGCTTAATACTTCAAATTCTTCAACTTATAACCCATTGATATAATAATGCATGTAATACTAATCAAATGAATTTCATTGAATGAATAAATCATTATCAATTGAATGAGTGCATTTTCACTATCCAGTCTTTATTGTTTAAAAGAGAAATTAACATTGCCTATTAGAAGAAAAAGAAAATGGAAAGAGAAAATCCAACTTATCAGAAGGCCTCAGAATTTCTCCCTGCCCATCCCACTAACTGGCTACTTAACCAGGCAGGTAGCCAGGTAAGCCTACTCCTTCTCTTTTCCTTTAAATCAGGTATGCTCGATACATGGCCCACAGACCACATGTGGCCCTGGACAGCTAGTAATGCAGCCCCACAAGATAAAAAAAATTAAAAATGGACATTTGTTATTTATATATGCTGCCCAAGACAATTTCTCTTTACTTAGTGGGGCCCAGGCAAGCCAAAAGTTTGGAAAACCATGCTTTAAATCAAGGAAATCAGTCAAATAAGGCATTTTAAATATGTTATCTCCAAAACTTTCTTACAAAGGCAATAGGAAAGAGAGGTTGGACAAGGACAGTGGAAGGACCTTGATGTGAAAACAAAGATGAGGTTGAATGCAGTTCAATTGCACAATTGTGTTCAAAATCTGAAAAATTCCAGATTTAGCGTTTGCAAACTAGTGTAAACTGTGTACAGTCTTTTTCAGTAATTACAAATCTAGTGCTTTCTATTGTGGCTCTGAGTTTCATAAATCATTATTTCACATTCTTCTGTTAATAATGTAACCTTATATTATAACAGATGGTGCACTTGCTTCATGCAAAAAACCACACACACACACAAAAATCCCTTTCACTTCAGCACATAATTTTCTTTTCCAGGAAAAGACCTTTTCCATAAATCAGATCTCCATTACTGGCTGACCAAAATAATTCTGAAAATAAGGTGATGTAGAAATGATTTTACAGTATACCGAAAAGGGCTGTGCTAGATCTTCTGACATTGAATTAGAAGAAGAGCGCCTGTTTTCTCCATCTGTCAATTACAGTAAATGTTTCTAATCCTATACCAATCGATGGATGGAGGGGAGAGTATAACTTTTCAGGCTGGATTGCCAGAATTTATTGGTCAGTTAATTCTACTTCAGTTCCACATTTTTCTTGGAGTACCTGGCCAGAAATGAGTATTATTAAGCACAGTTGAGTTTTTGAAAACATGTCAAGGGCAGTTAAACATAAAAGATGGCATGAAAGCTTACCTGTTTGTAAAAGTGTTACTATGGAAGGCATAACAATCACAAATATTAACTCAAAGTAAACTGTTTAGGCTTCTCTTTCTAGTTCCTAGGAAGTTGTGATTTGAATGAAGGAGCTTATTCAAAGTAATCCACAACTTCCTAGAAACGAGAAAGAGAAATCAAAATCCCAAGACTGCATCTGATTTACTTTGCCATGCCACGCATGCAAATTTATTGGAGAAGTCAGTGATGCTAGGAATCGATCAAGAAGAGAGGACAAGCAAAGAAACCTCACTGACTTGATACCATCAAAGCTGATACAAAGATGAACATCCAACAACTGAAAGAAGCTGTACTTTATGAGGTAGCATGGAAAACACTTGCCTATAAAATTGCCAAGAGCTGGACATGACTGAACAGTTAAAACTAACTACATCTCTAGACCACTGCTATCCAGATGTTCTTTTAAATCAGAATGATGCTAGATGATGGTGCAGTTATCTAACCCACGGGTGGCAGAGAACATCATAAATGACACCCTATCCATATCCTCAAAGGCCAAAAAGAATCCCAAATAACTTCATAAGATGGCACCATATAAAGTCAAGATGTTGCACCCACAGTCATAGTGACCAGCTAGAAGTTCTTGATATTGACTCTTTGCCAGCGGCGAATTGTTCACCCAAACTGGACCATTGAAGAATAACATTTCAATGCAATAAGGGAGAAGCAAAGGCACTTTTCCTCTCTTATTGCCATAAGAGTTTTTTTTTTCTCCAACAGAACTCTGGATGTTGCTCCTGTTATTTTATTTCCAGAAGCCTTGGTGAACCTGGGGACCACTCAAGATTGGTTGAAAGAAAGAAGCTGCTCAGGGGTTTGTCAAGAGCTCAGGTTGTCTGCTATGTTAATAATGAATCAGACACTTGGTAGATTTGTCAATCACAAGTCTGTAAGCTCCCCAAATGCCTGCTGGAAAAAATTGAATAATATTGTTACCTTCCCAGAGTAATGTATTTGAGGTGAGGCAACATAAATTGAATTCATAAATAAATGTAATCTAGGCAATATCCTCCACATCCAGATCACATAACAGCTCTAAGCAAAGGCAATGTCTAATAGGTATCCAACTATGTAAGTCCACAATGTGAGACAAATAATTGCCATGGAGATCATCAACTTCTGGGCCCTTCCTACTGTGGCTTCAGTAGCATGGAGACTGAAATCCCGCATCAATTTACACGAGACTTTTATTGTCAGTTCAGGTCCAGAAGTAAAAGTCAAGAATCTGATGGGCAACAGGGTGGCCATTACATCAGCAGAACTCTTGTCTTTAGTAACCAACATAACATATGGACGTTCATACCTCCACTTCAAAAATAGTGACCCTGGTCATAGATAAATGGTCATAACAGATCAATGCCACTTCATCTTGTTAACCTGGCTTCAAAGCTGATGGAGAACTCAAATCCAAGCTGGATAATTTCTGATGTGGCAATATTGTTGCCCTTGCTCAGTCAGGTTTCAATGTTATATGCCAAATCTTATCTACCACCAAAAGTAATGGCTATTGTAGACAACTCTGGTATTTATCAGCAAGGCACTCTGTTAATCCAACCATCAGGTTTTCAGGACAGAACTACCAAGACAAAAATGGAGATTGCCATCAGATTAGAGATCATCTGTACATCTGCCTATTTCAATATTCATCTCTATGCTTTTTGCAAAACCAAGTGTTCAGGATGAGATGCATTTCTACAGAACTGTTGTTGTTTTTCCATGGTGTTATGTTTAAATGCATCTTTCTTTTATGAGCAATTATGTTCAATGATATAAGGGGTTTTTTTCAATGTTTAGTTGCCAAGGCTGAAAATGATGTTAGGTGCACTTATCATAGACAGTTATCATTAGTGTGTGTACATGTTGCAAATCTTGATAATAAAGACTGTTGCACCTTTGGAGATTGTTCCTTTTTTCTTAATGTATTACACTCAGTGATATAAAGGGTTTTAGATATTTTAATCTGATTGTCTTTCTTAACATCATTCATAACAGCAACAATATATGCACTTGTATTTTTAGGCTATCACTAAGGGCATAACGAATTGCCAACTCTAACACAGAAAATCACTATAAAAAGACATTTTACTTTTAAAAAAACTAGCTGCAGCTACAGAAAAAGGATCGAGCTGAAGCTACAGTTCTATGTACTTCAACCATGATAGTGTAATTTAATGCAGAATTCAGTTGGTGAAATATTACTAAATGATATAGACTTTATTTCTGACCAAACATTCTTAAGATTGTACTGCAGATACCTCTTCTACAAATATTTTGGTGTTTTTCATAGGAGAATGCCAGAATAAACATTCTGTTTTAAACCACATACCTCAGAATCAGAAATTATTAACTCAGATTTTTTTCTGTGCAAATAAAAACTGATAATGACAATAAAAAGCAAAGTTCAAAGTAGAATTATAAATCTACATATTGTAAATGCAGAACAATTACTATGTCTTTTTGTCATTGGTCTGATTCCAGATTTTATTTCCCAGCAAAGAATTTAGTGGAATTTTACTGATATTTTGCAAAATTAGTGCAAATACAGAGGCTGGGCATAAATAGAATCAGCTTATACATTCCATGAAAAAGCAAATCCCAATACTTCCAATTTTGTCTAACTTTCTGAGTCTCATTCAAACAGCAGCCTCTTCTTTTCATATTGACGCACCTTGACTCCTCTCTGCAACAGGGAGGGTTGGAATCAGGATGAGCTACCTTTTCATCCAATGATCAAGTTAGTATAAACTAGAAGTGATTTTTCTGACCCACCAAATAATTAACTGCAATAAAAATGCTTAAAGGGTCACCATTTTTCACCACAGTGAGGTACACAAAGTGAAAAATATTAAGTTCCAGAGAAAACATCACCTGGTTTTTTTTTCTGAACTTAAAAGTTGAGAAATTGGACCATGGAAAAAGGACAATGCTCTTTCATTGTCCTTTTTCCTACAGGAAAATTGTAGGAAAATTTTTCCTACAAATTAGGTAGGTTAGTAGTCCATTTGATAAAAATAGGATCGTCAACATGATCACCAACATCCAATGACAGATATAGCAGAAGAAGAAGTAGTCCATGCTAAATGCCAACTACCTATTAACCTCCAGAAAAAATTATCAAGGGCATGATTTTTTAAAATAAACCTTTTAAAGTTTTCATAAACTAAAACAAAAGCAAGCATTGTGCAACCTATGTCTGCCTAAACAGCCTCAGAGCTGTTTAGTATAAAGCAACAACTGCTTTTAAAAAACAATCTTCAAATGTGGATCACGAACAACAAAACAACAGCAAAAACATATTTCTCTAGCTATTGGCCAGAAGCTTATTTTTAATACTTACGTTGCATAGCATGCACTTTTTTATATTTAGATATGTTTGCAAATGCCAACAAACACAACATAATTGTTGCATTTGGCAACTTAAAACTTCAACAACATACCAACTGGTGAGGTAGATAATTTAAAAAACTGAACATTCTGGAAAATTCTAGAATGTTTATTTTTCCTCCTCTGGATCATACTAACTCTGCAGGGCTGGTCTGTCAGTTTTGTTCTGTTCTATTAAAAAATTTAAAGTGCCCAATAGCCAAAACTTTCCAAGCAGTTTATAATAAAACTTCTACACGGAAAGAATGTGATGTTCTGAATGGCTGCATTGGGGTGTGGTCCAGAAAAATAATATTTCATTCCAATGAGGACTGTGCATACCTTGGTGCAACCGTCTCTGTACATACATGTGAAGTACATCTTTCACCTGTCAAGCTATCTAAAAAGGAAAGTCAATACACAGAAACAGGGACAATGTTTATTTCTTTTATCACATTTACATATTGCAATCTATAAAAACCAATTTCTCTATAGCTGAAAATTCCAAAATCCACATAAATCTATCTACCAGCCTTTTTCTTATGTCTACAACAATTTCTCCATCTCTGTATGTATTTAGAAGGATACTTTTCTCTTCATTGAAATTAGCTTTTGTCACTGGTCATGAGGATGGATTCTGTACTGGTGGTTATTACTGAATATAGTAATGCTCCGGGTTTCCTTGGCCTGCATATTTTTAAAGCTTATTTCAGAATGTCAGAGAGTTAAAACAACACGGTATATAACTCCAAAACACAAGGCATTTTGTTCCCAACCTGGAACTTTCAAAACAGCCTTTTTTGAGAATTAAACCTTTTGCAAACCCTAATTATCTTCCTTTATGATGATTGTGAAAAAGTGAGGTCAGTTTTGTGTTGACAATAGCTTTATTCAGCTAAGTAAAAGTTGTACATTGATAGTTTTTGGAAGCTGGTTATAAGTAGTTTCTAGTAGTTCAGAATACTGAACATAATCTTCCTCACATTCTGGTTATTTAAGGAAACAAGATTTTTTAAAAAGGCGACTTCTCTTGAACCAAAGCTCTTTTCCTTGATAACTGTCAATAAAAAGGAAACTGAATAAAGCATAGCAAAACCGCAACTGGCCCCATTTTTCTGAGTGCAACCTATCATTAAGAATGTCCTTCCTTTGGCATTTATTGTCAAGAGCTAAAGAGTTAGGGTACCCTACCATATCTAGGCTGCAAAGATCCAAATAACTGCAAGAGGGCAGCAAAGAAATATAAGAAACAGTAACAGTTTGATTGATGACTATCGATTGTCCGGATTTATTTTTATTTTATTTTATTAGTCATATTTCTATGCTGCCCACTCTCCGAGGACTCTGGGCGGCTTACACCAAAGACAGTATACTAAATAGCATATTGCCCCCAGCAATCTGGGTCCTCATTTTACCCACCTCGGAAGGATGGAAGGCTGAGTCAACCTTGAGTCGGTGAGATTTGATCCGCTGGTCTGCTGAACTAGCAGTCAGCTGAAGTAGCTGCAGTACTGCACTCTAACCACTGCACCACCTCGGCTCATAATTGGTTGTCCAACTATGGCCACCCTAGCTAAGTAAAAGACATTCATATTCCCAAAGCATCTGTAAAATATGTTAGATTTATATCCTCTTCCCTCCCTCCAAAATAAAACAGAAAAAAAAACTTGGGATGGTGTCCATAGCAAATCCTCCTGCAGTCTTCCTTCACAAATATAAAAGTTGGGTTGACACAGAATACCTTGTTCCATCCAAATATTTTCAATGGCTAAAGAATTTAAGTTGGGTTTCCCCCGTAGCACTTGTTTTTCATGACCAGAATATATGTTTGAAGGAAAAAAGGGGAGGAGAGGAATGTTTATAATGAGGTTCATCTCAGGTTTTCTTTATCTGCTGTAATAAAGATTTGGGGTATAATAGCCCCCCCCCTCCCCCTGGAAATGGCTACTACACAAGCTATAGCAAAGGTGTAGAACTTTGCCAGCATTATTTGGCAGAGTCACATTCTGGTTAGTGATGGATGTGGTTAAAGATGAATGCCATACTTCTTTTTCTGCTATTGATACCCACTTTTGCTTAACTCTTTTCTCTGTTCTGTCCTTTTCTAACACAGATTTCTCTTATTAGAGGTCTGAATTGTTATTTTGCAGGGTGTAATCTGAGGGCTATATTTTTGGCAACTCCAGAACTAGAGGAATATTTATCTGCTCAATTGAGAATTGTTAAAACCACTGAATGTACTAAATGTAGGGCTTCTTAATATGTAACATTGAGACTAAGGTCCTTCTGTGCTCTTTTGTCCCTCTGCTAGTGTAAATAAGTTGGATTTTTTTTAAAATCCTTGTTAGCAGATGTGTAAGTTTGAGCATTCTGAATTCACAAGAATTGCATCAAAATTGCTGGGGAGAATTTTACACTTTAGTTTCATTGGAGAGGCCATTGGGGAAAGTAAGAAATGAAACACAAATTATGGGACCAAGCCCCAAAAAGTGAGGGTAAAAAATGCCTTACTTCTATAAAAAGAAAATAACCAGCTATTAAACCAATTGTTACACAAACTATTTCAGCATATAAAGAAAGTATACAGAAAATAGTTATGACTCAGTAAATGCAAGTTCTTCCTGGCAGTTTATTATATTGTGATGTTACTGGAGATTTTCATCTGTATTATTCAGTACCTTGTTCCAGGAATTTACTTCTGCAGAACATTCCATCAAGGTCAGATAAACATTACTGCAAGTAGCATATTGTTACCATCTTATATTGAGCCTTGATATAAAGTCTTCCCATTATTCATTTGAATCTTTGGGGGGTCTGTAAAAGTTGCTGTTTGCTTTGTTTTTTATTTATGGCCAAACTACCCAGGGGTGAAATTCACTTACTTTCCCTACCAGTTCACAAATATGCATGCGCAAAGCCTTCTGCGGATGTGCAGAGGCTGAAAATTGTCGCAAAAAAAGGGATGTCATGAAGTCCGTGCGGGTGGGCGGATCCTCCTGCAGCCACCACTACCGGTTCGCCAGAGCCAGATAGAACCGGATAAATTTCACCCCTGAAACTACCCTATCTTGGCTCAACTATATACTTCTGAACAAAACTTGTTCAGAATGCCTCTACTCATAGAATATATTCAATAGATGATGCCTGTTTGTTTGAGAGGGGAATGAGTCTAAATTAAAGATGCTTTCTACCTTCTTCTGGGAACAAGTTATAGAATTGGAGAATATGGTTTGCTGTACTGGTGGATCACTTTGCATCAGGAACCTGCTGGGGGGAAAAAATTGAGGCAGTTTTTATAAACCGTTACAGGAAATTATGAATTACTCTCCAATGAGGTCATTTAAAAACATGCAATTAATAAATTATTAATTGTTATTCTTTTACAACTACTTTTCCATTTTTCTTTGTGATAGAATGATAAATTTGGGCCATGTATAAAATTTTGATAGATTTGGAATATACCATATGGAGGGATACTACAAAACTAATCAAGTGGCTGACTTCTGTTATGGAAGATACTATATCCGTGATGGCGAACCTATGGCACGCGTGCCCAAAGTGGCACACGAAACCATGTCGCCTGGCACGTGCGGCATTGCCTGTTTGTCTTCTGGGTTTCTGGAGCACATGCGCGCACGACAATCAGCTATCCTTCGTGTACACGGCAGTGCTCAAAACTGGTGTGCACATGCATGCCAACCAGTTGATTTTCAGGTGCACATGCGCACTAGAACCCAGAAGTTCAGGTTTTCCGGAACGCAGCCCTGACGAGCACATGCACACAATGTTTCCATGCGACCTTTCTGGCACTTGGTGCCAAAAAGGTTCACCATCACTGTACTATACAGTACTAGTATAGTACTGTTATAGGTTCAGTTCCATATCCAGACAATGCTGAGAGGAGATTTTTGAGAGATGTAATAGTGTCCCAAATACTTACCTGAGCAACAATTTCCATTTCTTATACGACCAATTCTGTGATAAAGTACATACTATACATCCAAATAGCTAACAATAATGGTTCAGATTCAGTCTCCATTACCTTTGGATAAAAGAACTAGAGAATGGATTTCAGTTAGAATAGATTTGACAGTCCTGAAAGGACTAATGGGCTGATTTAAGAAAAGTCTTATTTATTTTGTTTATAGCTACCTTAATGAATAAGTCACTGAATAAAAACATAACACCACAGTCTCCTCATTTTTCTCATAAACCATTGAGGAAAAGTTTCATGTTATAGTGGAGCAAATGATAGGGACCTACCTTTATTCATTAGTTTAATTTTGATTTTTTATTTATTTATTTTTTTTGCATACCTAATTGCATCCTATCTCTTCTCTTGCTGCTATTTGCTGGACCACTGCTTCCAAGTCTTCCAACTCTGTATTTTCCTGGCAAATTGCCCAGAACTTCTTCAAAACTAGCCCAGCTAGTTTTTGGGAAGTGAAATTTAACAGAAATTTCACTTCCCAATGGGTAGGCATTCTTCACTGGTACCCTATCGCTTGCAATTTCTAGCTACACCAAAAGATGTTTTCTAAAGACAAAAATGAGATGACTTTACACACCCTGATTCCTCTTCCAGATGTCTTCAGCACTCTGAAATACTATCCTGTCTCTGAAAATTGGCAAGCAGGGATTTCTGGGCTGGAAAGCATGCCTGCTAAGATCTTATTCCCTCCTCTGTTCATCTGGCTTCAAAACAATTTCATGGCAATAGAGTAATTGCTCAGCTCTGATGTCCTTCTGGGTATTAAAAGGCTCAGAGTTCTCCTGGATTGAAGTGCCATATGAGGTCTAGTAAATAATTAGTCTTTATAATATCATGACTCCATTTAAATATCCTGTACCATAAACTTTGACTAAGTGAAAACGTCACCTTAAACCAAAACATTATACATTATTTCCTTTCAGCATATTATATGAATAAACCTAGCCAATTGTGGTTTATTTAAAAAACTGTGATTAAATAAATCATGATTAAGACAATCTACACTTGTTATTTCATAGTTTCATCTCTCTCTCTCTCTCTCTCTCTCTCTCTCTCTCTCTCTCTCTCTCTTTCAATGCTATGTTCTCCCACTTACCTGATGTAGCAATAAATGCTTCTCAAGAAAAGGAAGTTCAAGATAAAGACCATGACAACTAAGTGGCTGAAAAGCTGACTTCTGGTTCATTGAACACATAGTGATGCATATCCTTGTTAACATATCACCTCTACCTCTTTATTCTGATCTACAGTTTTGGTGACAAATCACTTCTGAATAATCACATACTCTTGTGGTGCTTGGATTATACAAATATAAGCAAATTCAAGTTACATCAACATGCTGGTTGGGTCTCACATCCATGACCAACATATATATATAAGATCATGATAACACTGGAGCTTCTAACCTTGTAAATACAGTGATTGCTATAACATTTCCACATAGTTGTATTGTTAGTATTTTATAGCATTAATATATAATATTCTAACATTGTATTATATAGAGTATTTTAGTATTTACATTACTAAATATTCATAGAAAAGCAGATGGCAATAAACTTCCTAAGCAAGAGGTAGGAAGTGTTTCTTCTTTCCATCTATTTTTGTAATTAAGGACAGGGTAATGCACAAGTAGTCCTCACTTACTGACTGCAAATCGCTAGCAAATCACTTGGGACTAGCAAATCCATTATTGTCATAAAGTGAAAAATCAGGTGATTGTGCCCAACTTTATCAGTTGCAGCTGTAATCATTAACTGTGACTTGCTACTTCCTGCCAGCTTTCCCCCTTTTTTTGGAAGCTAGCAAATTTTATATATGATCTATAGGTGATCTTAAGTTCTGTATAAGTGTTCCAGTTTCTGTCACTTGTCTTAAAAACCCTCCATTCTTAAAGTTGTTGTTTATTCTTCTGGCAGTCAAGAAATATATCAGGCATGGCAAATTTTGGCCTTCACCAGATAATTCTTGCTATGTCTTTAGTCTATTTCTAAATCTGGATATGCTATATCTGCATACATAATTACACATTTCTTACAATAATTGTCTCCAGAATAAAAGGAGTTTGAAGCTGAAGCAAAAGGCAAGATTGTCTGATCATATGTCCTGTTATTTACTGATGTTTTGTTTTCTATGTACCCATGTCTCTTCTCATATTTTTTTTGGTGTGGATTTGTTTATTTTATTATTTAAATTTCTCCTTAGTTCTAAGTTGCTTCCCTCCTTAATTAGTTTCCACCCATTGCTTCTTGTCCTACCCTCAGGTGCTTTGGAGAATAGCTTGACTCCCTCTTCTTTGTGGCAGCCCCTGAGATATTGGAACGCTGCTATCATGTCTCCCCTAGTCCTTCTTTTCATTAAACTAGACATATCCAGTTCCTGCAACCATTCTTCATGTCCCTAATGTCCCCTCCAGTCCCCTAATCATCTTTGTTGCTCTTCTCTGCACTCTTTCTAGAGTCTCCACATCTTTTTTACATCGTGGCAACCAAAACTGAATGCAGTATTCCAAATGTGGCCTTACCAAGGCATTATAAAGTGGTATTAACACTTCACGTGATCTTGATTCTATCCCTCTGTTTATGCAGCCTAGAACTGTGTTGGCTTTTTTGGCAGCTGCTGCACACTGCTGGCTCATATTTATATGGTTGTCCACTAGGATTCCAAGATCCCTCTCACAGTTATTACTATTGAGCAAGGTACCACATATACTATACCTGTGCATTTTGTTTTTCTTGCCTAAATGTAGAATCTTACTCTTTTCACCATTGAATTTCATTTTGTTAGATTGCACCCAATGTTCAAGTCTGTCAAGATCCTTCTGTATCTTAAGCCTATCTTCTGGAGTGTTGACTATTCCTGCCAGCTTAGTGTCATCTGCAAATTTGATGAGTTCCCCATCTATCCTTGTCCAAGTCATTGATGAAGATGTTGAAGAGTACTGAGCCTAAAACAGAGCCTTGGGGTACTCCACTGCATATTTCCCTCCATGTAGATTCAGTTCCATTGACGACTACACATTGAGTGTGGTTGGTCAGCCAGTTATGAATCCATCTGGTGGTGATGCTGTCTAACCCACATTTTTCTACTTTATGTAGTAGTAGGTTGTGGTCTACTTTATCAAATGCCTTACTGAAGTCCAAGTAAATTATATCGACAGTATTCCTCTGGTCCATTAATTTTGTCACTTTGTCAAAGAATGCAATAAGATTAGTCTGGCATGATCTGTTTTTGACAAACCCATGTTGGCTTTTGGTTATTACTTTGTTTGCTTCTAGGTGTTTGCTGATTCATTGCTTGATTATCTTTTCCCTGGTATTGAGGTCAGGCTGATAGGTCTGTAGTTTCCTGGAGCTATTTTTTTCCCTTTTTTGAAGATGCGAACTACATCAGCTCTTTTCCAGTCCTCTGGCACTTCCCCGGTGCTCCAGGATCTTTGAAAGATATAGTTCAGTGGTTCTGAGATCTCATCTGCCAGTTCCTTCAGAACCTTGGGGTGTAATCCATCTGGTCCTGGTGATTTGAACTTGTCTAGGGTAGACAGGTGTTCATTTACCATTTTCTTCCCTATTTTAACTTGTGTTCCTAATCTGTTTTTTGGGATGCTGTTTTTGATAAGTTGGACTGTTTTTTCCCTTTGTGTAAAGACAGATGCAAAAAATGAGTTAAGTGGTTCTGCTTTCTCCCTGTTGCTTGTCACCTTCTTGCCACTTTCTCCCAGCAATAAACCAATTGTTTCCCTGACTTTTTTTCTTGTTTTTAAATGCTTGAAATAATAATAGTTTTCATCTGCAATATCACTACTTGCCTGCAAATTTACACATAAAGACAGCTGGGCTACTGCTGAAATGCTGAAGATTTCTTCATGAGCCATTCTTGCTGGTGAAAAGTTCTTTTTTCTGTCTTGTTTAACTTATATGGTGTAATCAGGAAAGAACATAATTTTAGGACTTTTATCCTCTTTCTCAATAAAAGCTTTAGAGTCTATTTTTCCCTGTTTTATCTTACAATACATATGAGAAACTTTAGAATAAATGGAAAAGCTGAACTGTTTGAAAAGGAGAGGTGGAACTCAGTACATTCTTTTGATAACTAGCCGATAACCTTCCTGCAAAGTTAATAGTTCACATATTAGGTTTTTCACAAAAAGAGCAGGTTGGCTCTCCTCCAATTTTTCTGGAATTCTGCCCATATTTAAATTGTATAAGCAAGACTAAAAAGTGAACATCTTTTTCTTTGCTTCCAATAGTAACAATTAAATAGCAATTAAATAATCAATTTAATAATATTGCAAAAAATGCTGGGTCTGAATACAAGGTCATATTAACTAAAGTTTTATGTTTTGAAAATACACTTCATAGTTACACTTTTTTTTTAATTAAACCAAATACAGTACAGTCTTGAAATAGATATCTTCTCAGAATCTCTTTCTGGGATCTTTAAAAAAATCATTAAAAAGGGTGTAGTGGCTGATTGAGATCAAACATGATTTGATTTTACAGTCCCTTCCAATCTATCATTTACCCAACCAGAAGTTGTTTTGTATTATGTGTTTCTTCATTTCTGCATGTTGATACCAGATGTTTTCATGACATTTCAGTGCATTTGTGTCCCTATGATTCTACCTCTAAAGATGATCTTAGAAAAATTATACTCCTTAATTAAACCGATCAACTCTCTACCAAAAAAGTATATTATATTATCTGCTTGCTTCTTATATTGCTTCTTGCTTCTTATATTATCTGAGTTTTTGAACTATCTGCTCGTCTTTCCCAGTCCTATCTTCTGAAATAGTATTTTAACTTCTTTTGAATATTATTTCTAACCCCTTGGAAATGTCCTAAATTTTAATCTAAAAAACTAGAGAAAACCTTCTATGTTTTGATAACATAAATCTCCCACTTTGGGATTATTGTCACTAAAAGAAAAATAATCAAGTTTCATTTAGCATGTTAGATGAGATGATGGACACCTACGTAAGCTGATACTTTGGTGTCATTTTGGAATGTCATAGCATCCATAACAACTGTGAGCACCAAGTCCACAGAAACAGATTGGCCAGTGGTAGAGAGACATTTAATGAAATCCTCCTGATTATCACTTAGCTATTACTTTTAATATTTTATAATTAAATGTTTATATATTCTAATGCTTACTAGATATAGTGATAAAGCACATTATGATGGAATTTTCCAACTCAAGTCTTCCAGAATGTAACTTGATAAAACCTTAGCATGGGAAGAAATGTTTGTTAAAAATAATAAATCTGGAAAATATAGGCATTACCCAATCAGCAGATTTCCTGAATCTCTGTCATAAAGTTGTAAAACTTGATTCCAATGGTCTTTCTGGGAATTCTATATTCTCACGGGTATATAAATTCTTTTGGAAGCAAAAAAAAAAAAAGTTCAAAACAGACATGTTTTCAGAAAAGTATGGTACATGTATAGCAGGCTTATGCTCTGTAGCTTTTTCTGGTTTATGCAATTGATCTTTCTAACTTTCAAATAGGGATTAATTACCTAATTAGCTCACATTCTCCCTGATTTTCACAAAAAAGGGTTTTCATTAGCTTCACAGCAGCAAGGGGAAATGATTAACTCAGCCAAGAATTACAGTTCAAAAGGATAACAATTTATTTACAAAAAACAAAACAAAACAAAACCACAAAAAGCAATGACTGACCTAGGCAAGAGAAAATATTTCAAGATTGGGGAAAAAAACACTAACCACCAAAAGAAATATTTTCTGTTTCTAAATGGACAGAGTTTTGTAGCACCATGAGGAGTCTTAGCACAAATGCTTTTTGTTAATACAAAGGTTATTTTTTCATTGCTTATTTGCCACAAATAAAGGACTTTGTCTTTAAGGAGTCAAATGATGTTGCCAATAGTTCAGTACTTTGGATAGAAGATAAAACCAGACACTTTTAAAGCCTGAAGTTTTTTTAAAGTTTATAATCTATTTATCAAAGAAAATCATATTGCAGAAGTAACTGAATATGGCAGAAACTAGCTCTTTTCTTGATACTGTTTCCATCTACCAAGGATTTAATTCTTTTATTTTTGCTGTGGCTATTTCAAAGAGGCATGCCAAAAACCCAAGTTTTCATGGTCCTCCAGCAATTAATAAAATTTTCCAATTGGGAGGGAAATTCTCCTCTAATAATTTTAATTCAATCACAGAAACTGCAGGTACAAATCTGTAAACCTATACATAGGTGAAAGATCCTTACATTTTCTCCACCTTGCTCTCCTTTTTTAAACAAAAAATTAGGGCAGAAAACATGGTAGGCAAAGTGACTGCTAGAAAGGACTCAGAAAGAAAGAAGCCTGAATATCACAGACCTCTGAAACAAGACACAATGACAATATAACTTGGGTCCATGATCCTTGTGTAAATGACCCAATTACGTTCTTGCTGTGATGGTACCATGAAATCTGCTGCACAATAAACCTATGCCATCGTTTGCTCATTTTGCCTCCACTGTAGACATTCAGGAGCAGCTGGTGGTCATAAATGTTGCTAGACGCAGTAATACTTCTGAGAGAAATGCTTGAGAAAGAGAAAAAGATCAACCTTTACAGACCTATTTTTGAAGTGATCATAAAGTCAGCCCAGGCTTCTGCACTTTAAACCCCGTGATTTTGTGCTTGACTCTGATAAGATTGGTAAACTGTTTCTGGCACAGGTGCAGCTTTAAAAACTCAGTGTTTAATTTGGCTCTTAAATGCAGACCTTTATTCAGCTCTGTTATTGCCTCTATTGTGACTTTAAAGTAAATCTTTTTCACTTCCTTTGCTAGAATAAATTTAATCAAACTATTCACTAAGTCTGCATTACTATTATGATTAATCTTCTCATCGTTCCTATCATCCATCTCCTCCCACTTATGACTGCATGACTGTAACTTTGTTGCTTGTATCTTTACGATTTATATTGTTTCCTAGTATGATTTGATTGCTTATTTGTACCCTATGACTATCATTAAGTGTTGCACCTTATGATTCTTGACAAATGTATCTTGTCTTTTTATGTACACTGAGAGCGTATGCACCAAAGAAAAATTCCTTGTGTGTCCAATCACACTTGGCCAATAAAGAATTCTAATCTAATCTAAACTAATCTAATCGTGTAACTACTATCAAAGGAAAAGTGGTAACTTCTTTAATAGATGAAAATGCTGAATCTAACCGTTCGTCTTCTATCAGCTGCTTTAGAAAGAAAACATATAACTCAACTGAAAAATAACTCATAGAGATGGGTGGCTGCATAAATGGACAAATAAATAAATAGGTATTTTCCTCTTTACATATCATCTGATTTAGGTACCTCTAAATCATATCCAAAAATGTCATTGTCTGACCATTTGCAGAGATATGGTTTGCAAATCACAGGAATGTCAGAGTATTCACTTGGTGGAGATGTTGCATTTTGTTTTGTATGGAGGAAATGCCATGTTGTAAGCTCTGACTCAGCATTTTTAACGACAGGATAAGCTGACAGGAAACAGGCAGTCGAAAAAAAGCAAAGGGCAGAGGGGAGGGGAGAACCCTACATGCAAAGTCACAAGTCCATAAAATGGAACAGATAATTTTTGGCAGCACAAAAAAGTGAAAATTAACCTTTTTAAAAAGTACAAAGGATAAACCCTTCAGGGAAAAAAATGTACAATGGAAATAAAATATACTATAGAAAGCATATTGCTGAAGAAATTCAAATTTTATTTGTTTGTCAATCATCTTTCAGGACTGACTAACGATGTGAGCAATTAGAAGTAAATGAAAGTGGTTCCTGCAATTACAATACTTCAGTTTTCTATGAGAAACAATAAAAACAAGTTTAAGGATCAGTGCAAATGTCAAATATAGTAAGCCACAACTCCAAAATGAAATAATCCCCATCATGGGTAAAATAGTTGCAGAAGGTTATGGAATCAATTAATGAAATAGTTTTGCTAGATTGTTGGTTGATGAGACCAAGAACAAGGAAGACCGTGAAAACATTCTAATTGCGTTCCAAGATCTATCATGCGTCGCCAACAGAATAATGGTTTGCTATTTTAGAGCTTTGCTCATTAAGAGTTCAAAGTATAACTTCAGAAATATATTTAATTCTATTCAACATATATTTAAAATTTGACAAACTAATTGATTAGTTACATGATAGAACATATATTAAGACAGGCATGATTTCAGGAAAAATAAAACTGTTTCAGCAAAGCGCAATCAGAATAGTTTGATTCATTGCTGTTCAAATCATTAACTCTGCTTAGTCATTCTGAATAGGTAAAGGAATATTCAGATTTATTTGAAAGTGAAAATATTAGAAATCAGCCTTTTAAAATACCAGTTAGTTTAAATATTATCCAAACTGATAGGTTCATCCTCTTGTGAAAAATATGGCCATCCACAAAATAAAGCTTTTGGAATATTCAATCAGATTAATTGTACTTCTTTTCTTATTCCAATTACGCTGAGAGTACTAAATCCTTTAACTGTAACTTCACTCTTATGGAAGAAAAACATGGATGTAAAGACAGTTCCGTGTTTGAAAACTTGGCAAAAAAATATGAGATGGGATTGTTTTCAGTAACACATTTGAAGCAGCCAAAAAAACTAATGATTCTGCAACCAGAAAGAATAATTAAAACAGATTTGAAAACACCCATTTAAAAAAATCTTTTTTAAATTTGTGGATGAGTATGGTGTTAATTTTCAAAGAAGGAATGGAAATGAAGTATAATTAGAAGAAATAGTTTACCACTATTACTGACCGCTGCATCTGAGTTGAAAAATAGATTCAAGGAGAAACCAGAGCAGCTTGCACGCATTTGTTTTAATATAGGAATGAATAAAATTGGAAACTTGTATAAAAAATTTAAATACAATTCAACGGTTGTGCCAAACAGAAACCTAATTACAGAACTTCATTTATCAAGCTCTGTTATTAAAGAAAGGCTATAGCTGGTGTGATTTGAAGACAAACTCACAATGCATTAGAGTTTCCCAGAAATAATCTTTTGGTTGCTATACTAACAAGGAGTGTGCAACAGTTAAATGATTACTTTTGTCTTTAAATCAGTTTTATGACCTCACAGATTAGCAATGCCTTATTAACTGGGATGAATTTTCAAAATTGGAGACAAAATCTAAAGGTGCTTTTTCTTTTTTTAAAAAAAAAAACAAGTTTTATTGGTTTTTTAATCTCTTCCACATTCACCCACATCTTTTTTTTTAACAAAGCATTGACCATTTTTTATTTTATACAATTAATCAAATTCAAATACATTTTATTCAGTTTTTTCCAAAATCGTCTTCCCCTATTCTTATTTCTCCCTTTTTTAAAAAAAAAACCTATCTCAATATTTCTATACCTGCATACATAAACATCATCTTCATTTATCCCTAAATTCTTACTTTACTATTTATTCACATTTATTCTCTTTTATTCTTAAACAATTCATTCTTTATCTTAATATATTTATATTTGTTCATTCAGAGTTGCCTTTCTTCCACTTCATCTTTTTATTATACAGCAATCTTTCTCCTCAAACCCATCCTTTCCCTCTTCTCTATCCCTTCCTACTTTCTTCCTCACCTTCTTCTTCTCTTCCCTACTTCCCCTTCCCTTCTCCTCCTCTCTTCTCCCCTATCTTACCTTCTCTCCTACTCTAATTTCCCTTCCCTTCTTTCGTCCCTACTCTTCCCTCCCTCTCTCTCTTTCCTCTTCCCTTCCAACTTTTCCCTCCTTCATCTCTCTCTATTGTTGTATTCATTTTCAATTTAGTGTTTTCCATTGTGGAGTCCAGGCAGCCCCAAAGGTGCTTTTTCAAGAGGCAACTGGATTTTCTGGTTTTTCTTTGAAGATGTTTTGCTTCTCATCCAAGAAGCTTCTTCAGCTCTGAAAAAGCTTCTTGGATGAGAAGCAAAACATCTTCAAAGAAAAAACAGAAAGTTCCGTTGCCTCTTGAAAAAGCACATTTGGGACAACAATGACCTGGATGACTGAGAATCTTCATAGATATTGGAGACAAAACTAGTCATTGGGAAATTTTTCTGAATTATGAAGCATAGTATTGGCCTCACTGATTTATGTTTCCACTTTTTAACTCATGTTCATTATTTCCTTTTATTTTCATGACCATTGTCATAGTTTAGAGCAGGGTTCCCCAACCCCTAGTCCAGAGACTGATACTGGTCCACCTCTTGTTGGGAACTAGGCCACGCAAGCGGCAGGTGAGCATGTGAACATGCAAAGCTCCATTTGCACATGTGGCGGGTGCACATATGAAACCATCCCATCCCTCCCATCGCTGATCTGGGGAGCTGGAAAGGTTAGGGCCACTGGTTTAGAGTATCAATAAAGGAGAATATTTGTAACTCAGTGTTGAAATGAGGGTTCCTTGGAGCTCTCTGAATTTGAGTGTTTTCTTGCAGACGTTTCATTACCCAAATTAGGTAACATCATCAGTGCTAGACTCAGAGAGCACCAAAGAACCCCAGTTTAGAGTATATTTAGTTTTATTCTCCTTTTAATATTCCTATATAATTAGAAATACCTCTTAAAACTAATAATTTTGACTTCCTGGGCATAATTAGGAATGCGCAGAAGTTATTTACTATTTTCAAATAACTATCCATTGTACATCATTGTACATGTACATTGTACATGTTCCAAGCAAGAGAAATTACCTGTATTCTATGTTGCACTGTTTGTGGAAGTGAATTTCTGCCACTAACTGAATAAGTAATGGATGGGCCTGAATGATGTATTAGCCCCCTTTATGTAAAAGTTCTTGCATAGATATGTCAAAGTTATCCTATAAAATACATTTGGCTGTGTACCTTGACTCCTGTTTAAACAGGACACACAGTGAAGATTTTGCTCAGTGCCTGGTGGCTGTGAGGGTCTGGATGGCTTAAATTCAAACCCAGTACTTCAAAGTGGTTTCGAGTGGAAAAGTCCTCTGATCCCAACTGCAGTTTTGGACTGGTGGAGTTGTAATCTGGAGTCCTCCTGGCTCACAGCTTCTGTTTCAAGAGCAGATGGGAACTGCAGCTATGAGAGGGTTTTCATAGCTCCACCTTATTCACTGGTTATTAACTTTTCTGCACTGAATGGCTTTGCTCACACTCATTTATGCCTTATTTCCCATTTAGATTACTCAGATGTTCTGTAGATGGGACTAAATTTGAAGACCACCCAAAACTTCAGATGATCCAGAATGCAGTTTGCCCATGTTAACACCTCTACTTCGAGGGCTGCAATGTCTACCACTTTTTTTTTCTGAGTACAATTCAAGGTGCTAGTTGATGTATGTAAATCCCTTCATGGGTTTGGGGTAGAAATGCCTCTACCCAATATTATCTCCAGGTTCTCATCCTTCAAAAATGCCATCTGTAAGAATTCCCCATGTCAGAGCTTCTCAAACTGTCTTCTTTGGAATAGGATTCTTCTTCCTCACATGAAATGGGTTATAACCTTGATAGGGGATAAGATAGGAGAGGCTTCTGTGAGGCAAGCCTGAGGAAGAGAAGGGGATAGGAGAGGCTGATCGTAATTACTCATTAATTTTTAAGCTGTGTCGATTTATCAAGCCCAATCACATAGTTCCATAGTAGAGCATGGGTATCCAGCTAGTTTCATCATAAACATCAGGTAGGAGAGAGAATCTACACTGCTGCTTAACAGAAGTTAGTTACCACTATCAATCATTGTTGCTCTTGTGCCATGCAAAAATAAAGTTCCTGATGGAGTTACCTTATGGAAATGGAGCAGGCAGGCAGGCAGATTTCAGGAATATGTCAAAAAGATTTTACTGATAAGTAGTCTCTGTATATATGCATGTCTGCGGTGAGAGTTTTCTTTATAGTGTATCTTCACTAGGATTCAGGAAATAAATAAATATTATTGGTAGTAAACAAGAATCATTTCTTTTTGAAATTGCTGGTCAATCAGACTTTTTAAATACATTAAAAAATAATTTTAGATATAGTTTCATGCACTGCTGTTTATAAAATTCATTGAATTTAAACATATTTTTTGTGGAAACTGTGGCAAGCAGTTCCATTTTACAGTTCACCTTTACTAAATGTAGCACAGTAATAAATGTATAATAAATGCTGTTAACCTGGAACATGTTTATTCTTAGACAACTGCATGGTTAATGTCCAACCAGGACATAGTTTCATTAATTAACAGCAGTGTCAAGCCACAGTTCTGATGTAATCTACAAAGCTCTACCAAACCGGAAACCAGTTTATTTGACATAGTGAATCCTCTTCTAAGTCCATAATATTTAAATTTAATCAGGAGGTACTTTTCTGTCATCTTTAGTGGATTTGAAAGTTATCTGAAAGGCTTTTTCATGGATACTTCTATCCTGCAAGATAGCTTACTAAAAAGCCCATCTAGCCTTTTCTTTGGTGACTTTCCACCATCATTGAAATGTATGGAAACACACACACACACAATATCTGCAGATTGGTCTGTGATTTCATTCATTTACTTTAAAGCTACTGTAATTACGCTATTCTTCTTATTCATTTATTATTTCTGTTTAACTTCTATTATGGTTTGACATTTATTTTGTACTTCCTGTTGCTAGTCAACCCACTTGGTTCAATAAAGTGTCTGTGTGGTTGCTGCTGCATGCAAAAAAATTGATCTTGAAGACAGGAGGAACTGAGGTAGATGAGACTGAGAAAAAGTATATAAACATGGAGGAGGAACAGAATACAAATGTGGAAATAGAAAAGTGAAACAGAAGGGAAGTTTTGAAAAGATTGAATTAGAAGAGGCCTATTTTGCATATTACTCATGTGGGAAAAAGCCATGAAATTTCAATGTGATTGTAACCAGATCGGTGTCATCACTTCCTATACATATATTAAAAGGACTATTCGTATATGGGAAACTTTTTCACTGAAGCTACTACCCAAACTGCAAAGCTAATCAAAAAATAATTGAATTCTCATGTGTACATATAGCATACTCTGCTTAAGATGTTCCATGATGTACGACTACCAGGGACAAAGAAGCTGTACAAAATAAATTCTAACTGAATCTTCCATTGGGTGGAGTCTATTTAATTGATTAAAGCACCTTTTCTAATGACATTTTTTCCAAAAATATGCTATAAAAATGTGTCTCTCTCAGAAAATTGATTGATTGGACAAGCTATGGTTTCAGAAAACCTGTTGAATAAATAGAGGAACTATATGAGAAGCAATGAGGTGGCCTCAAGAAAAGAAACAACCCATCTTAGAAAAGAGGTCAACTAAATTAATTTTGTGGTAAGATGACGTAGCCTGTTAATATAGTATATAATTAAGCAGAGATCATGTTTTATTTATGTTGTGCAGTCATACAGGACACGTGTACACAAAACTGCATTTTGTCTTGAGATTCTGCGTAGAATTCAAAATGAATTCCCTCCCTCACCGCCACCATCATCTCTGCCAATCCACTGAGCCAGAAAGGTTGGAGAACGTTGTTTTAGAGGACCTCTGCTTAGTCCAATGGACACCACACACAGGAGTCCAAATTCTCATTTTGCTATCAACATTTATATAAAGGTGCTCAGAAATTTCGTTGGATATAGTAATTGTCAACTTTGGAAGCCATATTAGGCCGGAAGCTTCAATGCTGCCACCTTCTCATTTGTGGGAAAGTAGGAGGGGGGATTAAGGAGAGGAGTTGTTAGTAGACATAATAGCATTCTTCCTGTCGGTCAAGGTCAGGGCAATCCAGCATCTGGAGGAGTAGTGGTCAGGGGGCTGGATCGAGATGGAATGGACGTTGATTGGAGCATGTGATCGACTGGGGATGGGGGATGGTTTTGGGAGTTTTGACTTACTGAAGGAAAACCCGGGCTTTTCAGATTCGGGTTTTCCCATATGTGCCAGTTTGCCTATTCTAGTAAAGAGAACTTTGGAAAAATGTTTGCTTCCGCGTCTTTACTTGGAGTTGGGGTTTTTCTGGAATGTTGACAGTAATAAGATCAAGCTCTGTTTATCCCTGGTATCTGTCAGAGGTAGTGTTGATGTTGGAATGATATTTCAACATTGTCATCTCCTAAATGAGATCCAATCAATTGAAGATGGATTTCACCAAGCATAGGAGCAATGATGTGAAATGATGACTATTTCTTCATCAGGAACTCCACCTATTTTAATACTCCCATCAGCCTCTGTCACTCTCTCATTACTCAAGTGTCATCCTCCTACTCCTCAAAATCTCTGCCCTTTTCTATCCGAACAGCTGGCAGGTGCCACAGTCAAAACGTGTGATCTGTCAGGCAGTCTTGGCTTACAAAATTATTACAAATGAAAATGTTGAATGATTCGCCAACATAGGTCATCTACTTATTTCCATGACTATTTTGTATCTGAATAGATCTTTCAATGAATCAAGGGAAGTTGATTTTAGTTGCATGAAAGAATACAACAAATATTTAATTGCCTTTGACTATCATTATGAGAAAATTGAATATGCGGCAATGTTTTCTGTTTTCATGTGATTTTTGAAACATATTTTTCATGAAATTGTGGAATTTTTTTTGTAGTAGTTTATTTGAACAATTTGCCCATTTGCCTAGTGTCCATACTTCAATACCTTTGTAATTACAACTCTTATGCTTCACTAAATATACTGTATGGCTTTTGATTTATCCATATGGGACTATAAGGGCTATGGTATTTCCTCAAACAAAAAGCAAATGGATATGCTAAAACTGAATATATTATTCTGAGAGCTTTCTTCAAAAGAGGTGACAAATGAGCAAAACTCATCAGTGATTCAAGAGTTGAATCTGAGAAAAGCCATGCATTTGTAAATGTCCTATATTTTACCTTTGTTTATCTTCTTTCAGGCTATCAAGGACATACATTTTTACTGAAGCTTGCCAATTTTTATCATACATGTATTCCTAATTTTGCTGCACAAACTACACCCATTGACTCTTACCAAGAAGGGGGTTCATTTTGAATGGGATTCCAACACACTAACAAACTTTTCTTCTTCTCAAACAGGAATAAGTTTCCCGGACCTCCGGACT
Organism: Pantherophis guttatus; assembly: GCF_059756535.1. NCBI lineage: Eukaryota > Metazoa > Chordata > Lepidosauria > Squamata > Colubridae > Pantherophis > Pantherophis guttatus. Next base: position 188,537,050 of record NC_142064.1, read on the forward strand.
TTTCGTCGGTCCCTTAAAACTCACTTATGTCATCTAGCCGGGCTGGCTTGATCCCATCTTTCGGTTTTAATTTGTAATTGATTTTATTGAGGTGTTTTTAAATTGTGCGCTGAAATTATTTAGTATCTTTTAAAATTGTTTTAAAATTTGTATGCTATGTTTTACCTTGGCTGTTCACCGGCCTGAGTACTGCTGGAGAAGGGCGGTATAAAAATAAAATAAAATAAAATAAAATAAAATAAAATAAAATAAAATAAAATAAAATAAAATAATAAAATAAAATAAAATAAAATAATAAAATAAAATAAAATAAAATAATCTTTTAAAAACCCTCTATCATCCAGATCAGGGTGACATTTCACATTTTCCCTTGGGATCTGCACTTTTTTAGTCCAGGTTGAGGGGACTCTGCCAATACAGGTAGTTCTTGACTTACAATTCATTTAGTGACTGTTCAGAGTTACAACGGCATTGAAAAAAGTGACTTATGACAATTTTTCACACCTATGTCCGTTGTAGCATACCATGGTCATGTGATCAAAATTCAGATGCTTGGCAACTGACTTATATTTATGACGATTGCAGTGTCCTGGGGTCATGTGATCACCTTTTGCAACCTTCTGACAAGCAAAGTTAATGGGAAAATTTGATTCACTTAATTGTGCTAACTTTATTACTAACTTAACAACTGTAGCTGATTTACTTAACAACTATGGCAATAAAGTTCGTAAAATGGGGCACAACTTATTTAACAAATGTCTCACTTAGCAATAGAAATGTTTGGGTCAATTGTGGTCATAGGTTGAGGATTGCCTCTATTTTCTGGCAAATATTTTACATGAAAGTTACTAGGATATTTTTGACTATTAAAGAAGTCTTTTAGCAATGGTGCCATCTCCTAAAAGGAAATCCAAACTGACCACAATTTGGAACAGACTTCTCACAAATTCACAGCTCAGGTGGGCACATCCTTTTCGTCATTTTAACTTGCATTTCTAGCTTGCAGAATAAGCTGGTGGATGGTTTATCATATAAACCAGAATATTCCCTACTTTATAATACTCATCCCATCTCCATTCTGCACCTGGAAAAAATTTCTCTCTTTTCTTTGGTATTTGGTTCACTCTGGGAAACTCTTGGGACTGGAAGAAAGGTTCTTTCCTTATCTGATCAAATCTCCACTCCGCAAAAGCAGGATACATATGTACAGGCTCAGCTAGATGATCTTCATGCAATTCTTCCATTTTCTCTTTCTCTCCTTTTCCTTGGGAATGGGGAGAATGACATCACAACAATTGGTTAGAGATCTTCCTTCCTTGAAAAAAGATGTTGTGCTGTTTTGCCAGGATAGCTGGCCAGCTGGACATTATGGACTATTTTAAATGACCCATTTCCTCCTCCATGACTTTTCATATGCTCAAATTAGAGCAGATTTCAATGCCAATGCTTCTTCAGCAGCATGACAAGTTTTCAGCCAAAAAATTAGTTTGACATTACACCCCCTCTCCTCCCCATAGAGACTTTGGCATACAGTTTCCCTGGCATCTATTACTAACCTACTATGAATGATACAAGCTCCCAGGTGAATGGCTTCCATTTTCGAAGTCACAGAGATGTATATAAAGTTGGGACATGAGGAAATGAAAGTGAATAGTGCCTGATGATTGGATTAATGTCATTATTGTTTCCTTCCATGGGTAGCAAGAAAGAATGCTAAAAAATAGGGGATTCCATTTGTTAAATATGCTTGAGAAATTGTTTAGAATATTCTGATTCAAAGGATTCAGGAGATAGCAATGAGCAAACATTTGGGAAGTGCCATGGAGATTTTTAATTTAAAAGGCATGCTTATGTTTTACTCCTGTTTACCTGGAGTATAGCAGCCTATCTGCTATAAAAGAAAACAACACAAAACATGAAGTATAATTTTTAATAAGCAACAAGTAAAAAAAAACCCGCAGTAACTTATTTATCAGGTAAAGTTTGCTTACCAGGTAAGCAGACAATTGCAAGCAGTCTTCAAACGGCACAAAAGTAGAAGCAGGTGATGAAGATGGATCCTTCAATTCTTTCTTCTAGGGCCTAGAAACTACATCTTTGCCCCTGCATTCTGTACATGGCACCCACCCTGTCTAACCCTATCTTAATCTAACCTACAAACAGCATAGTATTGTCAATTCCTGCTATTGAACTGACTAGGCTGTTTTTCTATTTTAAAAAAATCCAATCCCAAACTTCAAAAATAAAATTCAAGCATGGATTCATTCAAAGCAGCCAAGCTTTATTTTACATGCAGAACAGAACTATTTAATGTTAACTCAAATTAAACTTCCAGATCACCATTGTCTTTTCAAACTTGGGACATCTGATGTAGCCATTCTAGGTTCAAAACAGTGCTGTCCATGTTTGCACAACTCTTATGCGCTGTATACCTTAAATTGAATTAAACAAAATTTAATTGAATCAAACACACTCACACACATATGTATGTATGTATATATATTTCTAGAAGAATGTGTCTGCATGTGGACACATGAAAAAATTCTGCATACGGCAGATACCAAATTGAAAATTATATGCACAAAAATTCATCATGTAAGTCTTCTTCCGGTCTGTTTTCATTTGACTCGTCTATCCTACAAGTGAGCTGTATAAGCCATTAGCTAATGCAGAACTTGGTTCTTTTTGCTGACCTACAATTAATATTGAAAACTCTTTCAAAATGAGACATGACGAGGCCTGCTCCTCTAATAGCCAACAATTGTTCTAAACAGCATACAATTTATACACATTCGGTCCCCCCAAAAATCTCACCTCTTTAAGTAGATTTTTTAAAAATCTAATAACGCATATATATGGTGGCACCCCGCATTTACAATTCTGAAAAGTGCTATTTTCTAGAAAATGCCGAAATCCCTTTCTGTCATTTCGGCTTAACGCTGTCAGCGCTGGCCCTTCAATCCTCTCGGAAGGTTTGTTGCCCGTTTTCGGCGTCCCTAGTTCGCTCTTTTTCACCCCCCCCCTTTTGAATAAGCCCAGACCTGATTTAAAACACACACACACACACACACACACACACACACACACACACACACAATTAATTCACCAGGTTGATTAGGATTTCCCCATAAGTGAAATTCGCCGAAGACTGCCTGTCACTCATCGCAGTTACGTTTTAAAAACGCAATGGGCTTGCTAAAAATCAACATGCTGCTTATAAAAACCCAAACCCCCAAAAAACCCAAACCCCACCATAGGCTGCAGCGGCCAAGATAAGAAACCGAAAAGAAAAAAAAGGAAGAAAGTAAGGGAGGGAAGAAGGAAAAAGAAACTGTTAGCGGAAAGGGGTACGTTTGGAGAAGTGGAGCGGGGGGGGGAGGAAAGGAGGAGGCCCTGCCGGGGGTTGCAGTTGCTGTTCTCAGTCAACAGGTTGCACCGTTCCCCCTCGGCTGCCCCGCAATGCGCGAGCCCGTGCGCCCGCCCGCCCGCGCGCCCCCTTCGTTTGCGCGCGCTCCCCGCTCTGCCGCGTCTCTTGCTCTCTTTCCTTGGTCTGGGGGGAGGGAGTGAGGGGGGGGCAGTGGAGGAGGAGGAGGCGGAGGCTGCCGCGGCTGCGGCTGCTGCTTGCTAGCACCGTCGTCGTCCTCCATTTTGTGGCTGGGGCACAAACCGTAGAGCTGAGCGCAGACGGAGTGGCTGGCGGGGGGAGGAGGGAGAGGGGGAGGAGGAGGAAGAAAAAGAGGAGGAGGAGGAGGAAGAGGAGGGGAAGAAGAAGAAGAAGAAGGGGAGGGCGGGACGCCCTGGCAGAGGGAGGCGGGAGAGACGTGGAGAAGGAAAGAGAGAGAAAGTGTGACTTTAATTAATCGCGGGGGCAGAAGTGTGCGTGTGCTGCACGCGAGCGGGGGTGGGTGGGAGAGGAGCAGGTGAGGGGCTGCGGCGGTGTGTGTGTGTGTCTGTGTGGGAGCGCGGGTCCGCCTGTCAAGTGTGTGCGTGTAGGGAGGAAAGGGAGGGGGGGCGGCTGCTTACCTCCTCATCTGCAAAGGGGCGGCTGCTTTCACCCCCCCCACACACCCACCCCACACCCAATCCCGTCGCCCCGTAACTCTGCTTCCTTCCAGTCCCCACCAAGTTGTTTATTTGCTTCGCTGCCTGCTGGAGCCATGGAAGTTGGTGGTTAGGAGGACTCCCAGCGCCCCCACTGGATACGGTAAGGGGTGTCTCTCTCTCTCTCTCTCTCTCTCCCTGACTCTTTTTTTTCCCCCTCCTAGGTGTGGGCCGGGGTTGTGGGGGGGGGAGAGAGGAATGATTTCTACTTTTAGGCTCTGTCCCTCCCGAAGGGAAGATGCACGGCTGAAGCGGCGGCCGAGTGCTTTTTTTTTTTTCTGTAGAGGTCACCCTCCACCCTGTCAGTAATGCCTTCTTTCCCCCCCCCCCCACCCTCCACTCCCGCCATTAAGACCGAGCGGCTTGCAGCCGAGTGGCGGTGAGGCCGGAGAAGGGTGGGAGCCCCTTCCCTTCGATCCATTGCGTTAAAGCTTAAACTTTAAAGTCCCCCTCGTTAAACGGGGACGAGGGAGAAAGGTGTCTGGTGTGTGTTTAAGTAACGTACGTATATGTACGCGCCTATATGTATACTGTAGGCGAGGGTGGGTGGGTGGGTGGGGGGGCGGTGATTTCCTATTCTGTTCCACAACCATTTTTGGCTCATTTTAATCCGGCTTTAAGAGAATGTCCGAAATAGGATCTCTTCTTGGAATGGAACGATTTTAAGTTTGCGATCCTGTTATCTATTTACTTAGGAGTGAGGGACTCTCTGAATTCAAACGGACTTTCTTCTGATAGACGTGTATGGGACTGCACTGCAAAAGTAGTATAAATCTTATGTAATGGTTCCCTCCCTCCACTTTATCTTCCCCGAGACTTAAAAAAAAAAAAGAAAGAAAAAGGACTATTTGCAAGGTTTGTTTGTTTTTTTAAAAAAAATTGTTCACGTTTTTTTTTAAAAAAAGTATGCTATCACCTCCCTTTTTGTTTCCCCTTTTTTATTTGGCGGCCCCGCGGATTGGAAACAGACAAGGAGTTGAAAACTTGGACTTGGTTGGAATTTTTTTTTTTTTAAGCAAAGGGCTGATGTTATTTTGCAGAAGTGGGCGTGCCAGGCAAATGCTCAACAGGTCCCGACACATTTTTTCTTTCTTTTTTCATCTTTACAAGAAGGAGAATTTCAACTCAAAAAAGATTAAATATCTTTGGAGTTGCTTTTTTCTCTTCCAGCAAATGAATCATATGATAGATTTATCCCTTTGGCGTTATCTGTCACATAATGACAAGGAGAGAAACTTGTCAAATGTGGTAACTCCGGTTCTTTTTCTGTCCTTCCCTCTTTTTTTTTTCTTTTTTTTTACTTTAGAGCTATATTGTAGTGTGGATCTTTTAAAATTGCACAATTCCTTTTGTCAAGGCCCAAAAAGAATTTTAAAAGTTTCATGCAACTTTTGAAGAGGATATTGCAGAATTGGCTGTGTCATTTGTATATGTTGCCTTTTCATTTATTGTAAATTACTTTCTTGCCATTCATAAATACCCTAGGCAGTTTCATAAATTTCTGGAAAATCTGTGCAAAGAAGTTAAGGCTATCTATCTATCTATCTATCTATCTATCTATCTATCTATTTGTATACTCCATACTAAAAATAATTTTTAGTATTTTAATAATAAGATCTTATTTCTAAATTTCTATTTCTAAATTAACAGCCATACTATATAGTAAAATTTCTTTTTTAATGAAAGTTAAGTCAATGGATCATACTGAGGAACCTGGATGATAAAAGGATTTGTAAATTATGATGGATACAAATGCAACAATATTTGAATAGATCTTTGTGAGAATTCTTAGGAAAAGTATACAAATTAAAGATACTTTTTGTTGTTATACCCGTGTTCTCCCAAAAATAAGACCCTGTCTTATATTTTTTTGAACCTTGAAATAAGTGTTTGGCCTTATTGCCATGCAATCAAAAACCGGATTGGCCTTTGATGATGTCTTATTTTGGGGGAAACAGGATACTTATAAACAGCCTTTAATTTGACATGAATTAAATGCTCTATTAAATAGCTAATATGTTGCTTTTTTGTGGTTTGATTATATTAGACAAATATTTGATTAAATTAAGATAACTTTCAAGTATTAGAAATATTACTTAAGAGACATTGAAAACTATTAAGTCAACCTTTTTAATATTCTTTTTTTCTTGGGGTCAGTACTTCTTAAATCCTTATATTTCTGATCTCAGGCTAATGGTGGTTTCTTTCTTTTTTTTATTAGTATTAAAATAATGGAGCCCAAAGAATCGTTGAAATCCACCGGAGGGGAGGAAAGAGGGAAAAGTGCTCACTTTCATCAATCCTTTAGGGGTGGTGCTTCTGTCAAGACTCCTGTGTCTACCCTGTCTGCCTCATCTCAATCTGACTCCAAGCAACCTGTTCTTTGTGAGTTGCCAAAGGGGTTAGGAAGCAATGTGCCGCAGCCGGATCTCTCCAAAGCAGTGTCACTTTCAATGGGACTGTATATGGGTGAAACCGATACAAAAGTAATGGGAAATGAACTTGGATTTCCTCAGCAAGGCCAAATCAGCCTCTCCTCTGGAGAAACAGATTTTAGACTCCTTGAAGAAAGCATAGCAAGCTTGAATAAATCCTCAAGTCTGATAGAAAGCTCAAAAGGAGTCACATCTACTGATGTATCCCTAGAATCAGAGTTCCCAGCTATGACTAGTCGTGATCTTACTTTAAATCAAGGGTCTTTAGCACAAGGCCAGGTTGATAATAACAGTGGCAACTTGAAGCTCTTTTCGGAAGACCAAAGCACTTTTGATATTTTGCAAGATTTTGATTTGCCACCAGTGTCTCCTGGAAGAGAAACAAATGGAAGCCCTTGGAGAATTGATCCTGTTCTGGATGAAAGTAGCTTGCTTTCGCCTCTTGGTGGGGATGAGAGTTTTCTTTTGGAAGGAAATGAAATGGAGGATTGCAAGCCTCCCATTTTACCAGACACAAAGCCTAATATTAATGAATGTGAGGATCTTTTGTCAAGTTCTACAATGCAGATGCCACAAGTGAAAACTGAAAAAGAAGATTTTATTGAATTGTGTACCCCTGGAGTAATAAAGCAGGAAAAAATAGGCACAACTTACTGCCAGGCTAATTTTTCTGGGTCAAGTATGGTTGGAAATAAAACATCTGCCATTTCTGTTCATGGTGTTAGCACTTCTGGAGGACAAGTTTACCACTATGATTTGAACACTGCGTCTGTCACTCAACAGCAGGATAAGAAACCAGTTTTCAATGTCATTCCATCTCATCCTGCTAGTTCAGAAAATTGGAATAGATGCCAGGGATCTGGAGATGATGCCCTTACACCAGTAGGGGCTTTGAATTTTTCAAACAGATCTGTCTTCTCCAATGGATATTCAAGGTAAGATATGTTTTTCTATTTAAACTTAATAGAATGCTTTTATGTAATGTGAAGGTAGTTCATGTTTATTATCCTTTTGGTTAAAACATTAATTAATTCTTTGAAAAATAGGGTATATGCAGTGCGGGCAAGTCATTGCAATTTTACATTTTATAATTATGATAATAAAAGAAAAAAATAAATGGCTACTTTGCCATTCAGGTTACATTTTAACTAAGGACAATGAATTAGTTTCAATTTTCATTTCAATTAGTTTCAGTATTTATTTCGATACTGTATTGGTTCTCATGATACCTTATTGAACAAAAATCTACTTTATTTATTCTTTACTCATTTTAGCTAGTAAAATATAAAGCCTAGGATTTTTGTAGTAGGATTTCAATTTTAATACTGAACAGAAGTACATTTAGGACAATGTGCAGATTAAGCTATGGGAAGTAGTGTTTTTGTCACTGCTGTGGAAGAAATGTTGGATATGCATTCACATTCAGAAGTATAAAATTTGTCGCTATCATCTAACAACTTTAATTCTATATTGTTATATCCTTTTTTCCTGTAAAATTAAATTTTCATTTAATGTTTTAATCTATATTTAAGTGATTTAAGGCAGCTATATTGTAACAGAAGTTTCATCTTTAATTTCTGCAGTACTTAATTTTTTTTCTTCTAACAAATGTTGGCATTTATTTTTCTTAATAAACTTGCTGTTCCTTTAACCAGATATAATTTACATGTGAGTTTGTTATTGGTATAAAATATTAAAGTATTGTATATTGAATATAGTAACCCAGTTTCCATTGGACTATTTTGTTCCTTTACTTTTTCGGTCTTTGTTAAGAACATATGAAATAGCACAGAACATGCATCAATTTTCTACTTTATATGTTCTGTTTTCACTCATGACAATTACTGTGGTGGTGGAGAAGAAGAAATAGTTTGGACACTATCACTATATAGAGAAGGTTGATTCGTAGTGCAGTGTATATTACTTCATATTAATTTGGTTTTAAACAACCCTTTCTTAATAGAAACAATTTTATAGTACATACTTGTTGCAAGTTGCCTTTTATTACCCTTTTCATATTTTTATTACGTTGAATGTTATGTGGTGAAGTTACAACAAATCTCGTGGAATTAAAATTCTGTAAATAAGTTGCTAAAATCATTCTTTTTGTAATAAATTTAACAAAAAGAATACCCTTTAAACAGCTTATACTTTTGTAGTGAAGTTATACACCTATATTTAGGAGGTTTATGCTAAAAAAAAATGTAAATGATTTCGTGTGTCTAAAGTCTCTGAAATGTGTATGAATTCCAAATACCCTTTGTCTCAGTTGAATTCCCTCTTTTTTTACTTTGATTTTTATCTAATATTTAATACAAAACATAAATTAAAATTTTATATATATTATAATGACTAGTATTATTAATCACTTGTTTGCAAATGAACTTCCCCCTTGGTCTCTGTCCATTCCTATGTTTCTCTAAATTTGTTTTATAGCATTCTTCAACATCTGGTGTAGCTTTAGGATTAGAAATTGAACATGTTCCATCAAGGCATCTATTTGCTAATAGATAGTGGAAATAAACAGTGGAGTTCAACTTCTAAAATCCCAATTACATTTAAATATATTTTTGTTGAAATGAACTTTTGTAAATAGGAATTTGCTACTTGAACTAGTCACCGTAACAGCGGTTTTGTGTAAGATAACGTGATTATCACTCTTCCATTACTGGGAAGTGGGTCATGTCTTTATTAATTTGGTATTTTAAATTGTAAGGTATGATAGGATATAGAACTTTTGTATTTTTGAATATTGTAAAAGGAACTTCTTGTTAAGACAGCTTTTAAACTAAGAAAATTCATTTCTTAATACAAGACAAAAATTGTTTCTTCCAATATATTTTTTAAAGTAAGTTATATAGTTAAGTTGGAGGATGTTTTTATTTTATGGGTGCATCTGTTTCTACCAAAAAAAAAGTAGAAACATCTAAAACAGGAACTTTGATTACTCTATCTAAATGGGAATACTTAATTCTAGATTAGATTTTATATACACTTTTTAAAATTTACGTTTTATATTTTTGTTCTAGGTAATAAGATTCTTGAGGATAGAGGAGTACTGTACATTAGTATTTTCCTGGTTTCCTAGCCTAGTTTATTTTTAAATATTATTTTAATAAAAACATAGAAAAATACTTAAGAAGCAAGGTGTCATATTGTAAATGTCTTGCTGCTATTGATAAGAACTCCTCTGAGCCCCAAGATTATCACTGTTGATTCCAAGCATTAAAATATTGAGCTCTTTTTGATTTAGTTATTACCACAGGGAGATCTTACAGTTGTATAATGGATAAAAAAGAACTTGCAGTTGTTTAATAATATAAGAAAAATAGAAAGAAATGAATGATGAAATGAAAATGTAAAAGCAAAAACAAAATTGGAAAAGCAAGAGTAATTCTACTAGTGAATGCAAAATATGAATCTGATATGAATGCTGATACTATAGCAATATTTTCATATTAATAGACGAGAATATATGTAACTTGGGGTTGAATTGTGGAGTCCTTGGTGCAAGGTTTAGTTTGCAAACTCCATTCTAGCACTGAAGATGTTAGCTAGTTGGGTAACAAAATGTCTGCAAGAAAACAAGCTCAGAGAGCACCAAGGACTCTGTATTTCAATATGAAATGCTAGAATTTGTCTATTTGAGATTATGAATCATATGGGAGCAGAGCATCATTGCAGAGATTATTGTGATTCTTGAGTGTGATTCTTGATTTGGAATAGATTGTGCTTCCTACACACTTTTAATTTTCAGACTAGTTCAAATTTGTGAAGTTATGGAAACCAATACTAGCAAACTGGAACAACTATGGTTCTCCTTATAAGTTGGTTGGGAACACAAACAAAATATTAGGAACAATCATGGTAGAACACTATTACTGTATGTTAAACAGCATACTAAACTAAAGCTATTTTTATGAGGTCTTGAATAACCTTTTCTGTTGACATGATTTAATATGTTTTCTACACAATAATACATTTATGGCTTCCAGACCAATTTATATAGACATTATTTATGCTATACTTTATTTGGAATCCAATAGCATTATTGTTCTAATAGTGCTGTTTTGCCAACAAAATAGAATGTTAAAACCTCTTTCCAATGTATCTAAATCTATTTAGAGAACTTACAGTTTCTAAAATGACAAGAATGATGGGAAATACCATTATTTTTAAACTGATCATTTAACATTGAACGATCCATTGCTTCTTGTCCTGCCCTCAGGTGCTCTGGAGAATAGCTTGACTTCCTCTTCTTTGTGGTAACCCCTGAGCTATCGGAACACTGCTATCATGTCACCCCAGTCCTTCTTTTCATTAAACTAGACATTTTATGACCTTTCTTGCCACAGTTGTTAAATGAATCACTGCAATTGTTAAGTTAATAACACAGTTAAGTGAATCTGGCTTCCCCATGGACTTGTGATCACATGACCCCAGGACACCATAACCATTATAAATATGAATCACTTGCCAAGCATCTGAATTTTGATTGTGTGACCATGGAGATTCTGTAATGGTTATAAGTGTGAAAAATGGTCATCTGCCAATTTTTTCAGTGCATTGTAACTTTGAATGGTCACTAAACAAACGGTTGTATGTCAAGGACTACTTGTATGTTTATGTGGAGGCAACCTGCAAGACATAGATTGGAGTAGTTTTTACAGTAGTCTGAGCTAAGCAAAAGGTGTAACTACTGTTAACAATTTGTCTCATGTCTATATACTCTCATGTCATACATTATATTTTTTAATGCATTGCATAACCTTTAAACAGATATGGGGCTTTTCAGTCATGGAAAAATGGAAAGAACAGGAGGAAAAGATAGTAAATGTTGTTAGTGGTAAGTTATAGCATATGTGATTGTTTAAAAATAAGACAATCCACTTGAAATCAATGAAGAAAATAAATTTGAGATAACAGAACTGTAAAACTCACTTGATAGAAATATATGTTTATTTTAGATGAGGTTTCCTTTGCATAGCGTTTGAAATTGTAATTTTCTATAAGAAATTAAAGTGATAGAAAGTTAAAATAGATGATATAAACAATAGTTTTTCATAAAATAAATACATATCACATACTGCGACTACTATGTTTTGGATAAAATTACAATTACGGTTCTGTTTATTAGTCCCAGTTAGTGAACTGACTGAGAAAAATTACATGCTTCCATCTGTATATTTATTTGAATTACAGTAAAGTTATAACCTCAGGATCCTTTTTATGTCTCTCAGGTTTGATTCAGTAGATTGTGCTAAAGCATGCAGTACTTAGAAGGCCTGCATAATTTTTAAATGCATTGAAGTTTTCTTTTGGGAAAGTCAGTTTGGTTGTAGTGAATAAAGGCACCAGGGTTACAAAGGAGACTGTACACTTCAGTCCTGGTAACAAAGCCAGCTGAGTGACCTTCATCTAGTCTCTCTTTCAGTCCTAGGAAGAAGGCAATGGTAGACCATTTTAAAAAACATGGCTAAGAAAACTAGCAGTCTTCTCCAGGCAGACTCTGTAGATCAAGAAAATAAATAATTTATTTTGTTTATATTATATTATTTTAGTGTAATCCTGCTTTTAAACACAATATGCTTCATTTCTCAAAGGTCTTTCCCCTGGTAGTCCAATAGTATTAAAGTGATGAAGGGATGTAACATTTTCTTTGCTTGGAGTCTTCTGCTAGCATTTTCCTTTTGAGAAGCATTTCATTCTTCCTGAGTGTTATGGGGAGAAAGGGAGATTACACCAGCTATTGAGCTGATGCACTGCAATGTTAGATTAGGGAAAACTTTGAATCTGTTGCAGCTATAAGCCTCATGTTGTAGTGCTTCTTTCTGCTTCTTCTTAATATTGGGTTTTGTGCTGTTGAGTACCAGCCTCAATTGGCAGAAAGGAATATGTGACATCAACTTGCCCCTTATGCAGTTGAAGCTTTCAGAACACCCTCGGATTTATCCTGTAGCATCTCAAGGGCTACAGTCATGCAATATAAATGTACTTATATGTAAATATACTTTCACTTATTCATTCAGTTTATATGGCCACCATCTCTCATAGATGACTCTGGATACAATAGTTTTAAAAAAGGACCCAAAACCCAATAAACAATAAAAAAAACAAATATACAAAACCATGTTAAATATTATTATAAATATATTGAAAACATAAAAATATAATCAGCAGAAGAGTATAATTTATTCATAACATTCAGTACAATCATTGGACAAGTTCTACACCACAGCTAGATCCCTAGGGCAAGTCTAAACTCTTGAGATGTTCTACAGGTCAGGCGCCACATAGAAAATATTCTCTTTCTGGACCACAGCAGATTGCAGTCCTTAGCAGATGGGACTGTAACATGCATCTTCTGCTAGACTTGATGGGATGGGTACATGTAACTGGATAGAAGCAGTGCCTCAAATCCTCAAAAAACTCCTTGCTGCTTTTTTGTAAAAAGTTAATTTGCCAGCTAATTGGTATGTACATATGTGCAGAATATTATTTAGACTAGTTGAAATCTAAATTTGCAATCTGCTCTCATATCCTGTTCACTATTTCAGGCATCGTTATATTATTGACAAATATCTCTTAACTTGTCCCTAGGGTTAATTTCCTGTGTCAATTTTTTCTCACTTAATACCAAAGCTTTTATTTTATAATGCATTTCCTCTTATTTGTATTATGGACCTTGCACACATATCTCTACAAACTGTGGCTAATTTTGTCACAATAAGTTATAGTGACTCTCTAACTCTTATAGTTCTCGTGTCTTTCTGTTCTAGTTAGCTCAGTTCAAAGTGCCTTGTATCTCAATAAGAATTCAATAAGATTCTTGTGTTAACTAAACTCTAAAACTAGTTTTCTTTAACTTTGGCCACCAAATGTATTAGATTTTATCTTCTGTTATCACTACTAGCCCAGGAAATCTGGAAACATCTAGTTGGGAAATCTTTTGTATGACAAACACTTTGCTGTGTCTCCAAAGCCAATTATAGAGTCAATAAGTAGAGAAAAAGAACCACTATAATTTTATCTACAAGAATAATGTTCTTAGAGAACAATTTATTAGTATAGCAAACATGGATAGAGCTGTTATGTATAAGATAACAAGAGAAATATATATGGCATCAAGTCAGAAAATGGGTTCTGCCTAAATTTTAAATAGATACCACAGTGACTCTTTTATTTTTCCCACCTGTTATTTATATAGTTAATGTAACTGCTAGCAAAATACCTACAGAAACAGTAGATTCCTAATTGCTAATTCTTTATAAATATGTTTAAGTAAGTATGAAAATATTAGAGCCTGGAGAAAAATAATTATGGGAACACAATTGTAATGAAGACTATAATAAAAACCATTTATTAATTATATTTACACCCTGCATAATTTTTATTAAGTCAATGTGGCATACTTGTTTCTTCAACATTGCACATCTCAGTCAAGTAGGTTAAGCTGAGATAATGACTGCTTAAAATAACCAAGTGAATTACATGGTATAGTGAGCAACAGAATCTAGCCTTTTAAGTTCTTGTTGCTAAAATTTAAAATTTATTATAGATAGCATTTCTCTTCACAATTAGATTTTATCAGTTAACGTTCCAGGCAACAGGTGACTGATGTACTATCTGTACATCTGGATCATAGGAATAAAAACAAAACCTCTAAACTTCATTTTCAGTAAAGCAGTAGTAGCAAAATGAAAGACTTGAATCCCATTTTTTTTTATTCTTAATTTGATTTCAGCAGACAATACATTTCAAGCTTGAGCCTGCTGAAAGCAAATACAGAATGATTTTACAATATACGTTTATTCAGACTTTTTTTAGAATTATTTATTCGATGGTGTATATTTTTGCACAACCATATAGAAATTAAGGGATAATGCACTTAATTGCAAAAAAATCAATCAATCAATTGCTTTGTTTTATTGTAACCAACTTGACATGCACAAAAGTTAAAAATGTCCATTCTTTGTACTATCATCAGAAGAAAAATCTTGTTTTATAGAATGGAATGGATAATTTTTTAAATACTTACAACTTTATCTTTAGTTATTTTGATTATAAAAATACTTGTGATGCTGTAATTCTAATTAAACTTGAGTGTACTTCTAAGTGAAGCTCTTTAAAATGTGTGAAATGTTTTGGACACTATATTATCCTTTATTACTATTTCACATTTTAGGTATCCAGAGCAAAATATTAAAGGTTGCTACCTCAATAGTAGCCAGAGGTACCTGTTAAACAGTTTGCTGCCAGTGATGGATTTTTAATGTATGCATGTGATAGTTGTTTTTTGACGTGTAGGAATTAAAGGAAGCTTGGGCATTTCAGGACAAGTCTAACTCATACAACAAGCTTCTCCTGTCTTGTGTCTTCCAGATATGTTCTAATTAACGTATCTAATTAATATGGAGAACTATTTTTGCTGCACAATATAAACAGCAGGAAGGCATCAGCTTGGAAAGACTTGTGTACAAATTGTTTATATTTATTCCCGTTGCCTGGTTTTCTTTCTTTACCAATAATGTATACTGCTGTCCAGGCTTTCTATAGGTTGTGTTGTAGTTTAGATTTCTGGAAGGTTTGGTGTTGTGTAGATAAGAGGTCTCCAACCCCTTGCCCGCAGCCCATGACTGAGCCCGTTTGGTACTGGGCCATGTAAGTGGCTGGCCGGCCCCTGCATGCACGCCAGCCTATTGCTTGCAATAGCTAGTTCTCGTCTCCTCCCCGCCCCCCGCCCCCCGAACCACTGTTCTAGGTCATTGTTCCTATCAAGAATTATTTTTTTGAACTATTTCAAGGAAGATGTCCAAATTTTAGAGGACTGTCACTCCCACCCTATTTATATTAGTTATTTATGAAAGGAATAGTAGGTATTATACAAATAGTTCAACCAGCCTGTTTAGCCTCATTGTGTTTAAAATTGGGATTGGTACATCAATCACTTGATTACTTTTTATTCGGTTATTGGCAAATATATATTGGTAGAAACAGTAATATCTGTGCTGTGTAAGTGGCAAGGTAGTTTTCAAACAAACTATTTTCTTGAAGCAGTAAGATTAATGAATTTTTCTCACTAGTTAAATTTATGTTATTCACACACACATTCTGTTTGAATTAAATTAATATTTTAAATGTATTTTATGTTGATTTCAAAACAGCCTCCTAATTAAAATGTAACGCTGAGTCATTGTTTATAAAACTTCAAATAGACTGGCAACTGTCTTTGTAAAGTGACATTCCTTTAGTATGATCCTAAAATATAAAATTTATAAATATTTTTTCTGATATGTTCAAATCCATTTTCTCAAAAAGCAGGCTTTTAGTATTGCTTTCCATTCAAATATATGAATAAGATTCTTAATTAATTTTATTAAAATGGTTTTCTTTCTTATATTAAGCAAAATTAGTAATCTGAGGATTTATAAAATTCTGTTGTATATGGTTCTTACATTGTCTTGAGTTTTGAATTGTTCGCCAAGATTGATGTATCTTCTTCTTAGCATTTTGGAATAATAGATGTCAAACATGGGAAATCAAGAATCCAGGCATTTCAAATGAATACATAGGCTTATTTCAAACTTAAGTTCTCTATAAGAATCTGAACTACTAACAGTCAAAGCAAATTGGCAGTAGATAAGAATCAACAGAATTCAAGGTGGGCTAGACTTAGATCTTTTGTGGACATGAAGGGACTTGAGAGTGATGATGCATTTGACCCCTCCCTCAGGCTCAGCCTTTGTCGTCTCCTACAATAGAATTGTAATAAGCCAGTAGGCTATTGAATGCAGGTCCTGTTAGTGCCTAGCTTGATGGACATCTAATTTCCATTTGAACAGTTCCATGGAAGGGAAGCCCACTATGTCTTTATTGTTTCATAACTTAAATCCATTTTTCTGAAACTTGCACCTTGATTATGAAGGGAAAGGACTAAAACCCTTTCTAAGTGGTTCCTCTTCATGTATTAAAAAGATATTATCATTCCCCCTTCAGTAATCTTTTCTCTGAGCCAAAGAGACCCAGCTCTTTCAGTGTCTGTTCATAGGATTTAGTTTCTAGTCACTTGATTCCTCTTTGAAATTCCTTGAACCTGTTCAGGTTTCTCCAAATCATTCTAAAAATGTGATGCCTAGTACTCAGAGTACTCAGTGCTCAAACTAGCACTTGGAAGAGCAACCATGAAAGCCTTGGAAACAGTAATGAAATGCTATGATGTGTTTATAACTACAAAGATTAGATATTGCAGTCAGTGGTTTTCCCTGTGACACTCTGTGGAAGCTAAAGTTGGACTTTGAAGAAGCGGGCTAGGAAGAATATTGATCCATTTGAACTTTGTTGTTGGAAAATACTCCTGAATGAAAATCTCCTGAAGTGACCCTCAACCTATCATTTTGTGACCATTTGAAGTTAGGATAGACCCCAAAAAGTGTATTTATGACCCAGATTCAAAGTTCCAATGGCCTCATCCCCACCCCACCATCGGCCATATGATTGCATTTTGGGCACTCAGCAACCAGCCCACATTAGGGCCATTTGCAGCATCCTGCAGCCATGTGACTGTGATTTATAACCTTTTTTGCTGGAAACTGACTTTATTTCCAGTTACTGTCAAAAAATGGCCATTTCAGGCAATAGGTTTACTCAATGACAACATATATGCTTAATGACTGCTGCAAAAAAGGGTGTAAAATTGGGCGCAGTCACATGATAACCTGCTTAACAACCAGCACAACTTACAACCCTAGTTTTGGCTCAATTATGGATATAAATCAAGGGCTTACAAGTATGGACAGCTAAGAAAAGAAACAAATCAATCATTGATTAAATCAACTTAAGAGTTCTCTCTTGAGATGTAAACTACCAGACTCAAATGATCATGCACCAAGACTTAGTTGTCTTCCCAATGTGGGGAGGAAAGAACGAGAAGAGGACAACCAGCAACAAGATGGTTGAATGGACTCAATTGAAAATCTAGGTAGTGGCTAAGAGTTGACTCTATGTCTGTGAGAGAGGGAGAGAAGGGAGGGGCAGAGAGAGAAAGCCCATAAAAGTTACACTTCTCATTTTATGAATAAAAATTTACTATAAGAGTCTTTGAATAGTGGGCAGGCCATAAATGTTTTAAATAAACAAATGGGTCTTGTGCCAGCTGCTTTAACTGATCTTGTTATTAAGTGAAATAAAAATACATTACATTTCTAAACTTGTGGTTGAGATAGAAAAATATATTTTTAAAATATTAAGATTCCTTGCTGAGTTTGTAGTTACTTCACAGTTTATTAAAAAAATCTGAGAATTAAATGCCCTTACTATATTAATATGATTACTTTCAGTTAGGGCAGTATAATGAAGTATTTGTGTTTCATTGATGTATTAGCTACTTTTCTGGCTGAAACATATTTAAATGTAAATGAACTTCTCTAATTCATCTGTAGCTATGTTAACAGTACAGGTAGTCCTCAAGTTTACCCATCATAGTCCTAACTTGTCACAGTTGTAAGACATGGGTCAAGTGACCAACCCAATTTTACAATTATTTTTTTTTTGTGGCGGTCATTAAGTGGCCGGCACAATTCTTAAATGAACACAGGGTGGTTGCTAAGTGAACCAGTGGTTTTGTTGAAAACTGGAAATAAATAAATGCCCAATTCTGGAAGAATGTTAAACAGTTGCTTAGTGGATACAGACTAAAGCCAGATTTCCAGTGGAGTATATACTCAAGAGAATATTTCAGTTACCTCCTCCTTATACTCATAGCTCCCTCTACTGTTGAAGCTAAAAAGAAATCAGAAGCTTTCTTTGTATACATAGAGGTTCTTTATATACTTGCAAATACTGCTGACCCATTTCTAGAAAGATAAAATAATATTAGGGTTTGATAGAACAATCCAAAATCAGAATTTTTGTCTGTATATTGCAAATATTGGAACTTGGAATCTTTAATGTAGTACAATTAATCCTGCCTTAAAAATCACAATTGGGACCAGCAACCTAAGTGACACAGTTATTAAACAACACATCATGTGACCAGAGCAGACTTATAACCTCATTTCGGCTGTGGTTGTTAAGCAAATCACCTGTAGTTGTTAAGCGAGACATCACATGGCAGTGACTTGAAATTTTACTGCCGGTTTCTCTATTAACTCTGCTTGTTGGAAGCCGGTTGTGATGCACGCAAATGGTGATCACATGACTGCAGGACACTGCAATAGTGTTAAATGTCTGCCGGTTCCAAAGTGCCCAAATCTCGATCATGTGATTGTGGGGACCAGCGACTGTTGTAAAATTACTTTTTCAGCACAATCATAACTTCAAACCAGTGGTTGGTTGCCCCTGATTCAGACCAGTTCTATAATAGAACCAGTAGTAAAATGGGCGGGAGGCTCCACCCACCGACCCCAATGTTACCAGAAAGCTTCTGCACATGCACAGAAGCACGCGCACATGGCCCTGTTGCAAACTGGTAGTAAAGGTAAGTAGAACCCACACCTGTTTAAACAGTTGGTTAACAGGGCAATTTGTTAGTGAGGACTACCTGTAGGATCTGTAATCGTAAAGTTCAACATCATGATGGCATATCACTTAGCCACAGCAATCCCAGCATTCCCCGTTGCTATTGTTAGCCCATGATCCATCCTGATACAAGCCATTTCTGGCTTCGTCTCTCCCGGCCTGAGAAGCCCCAGCCTAGTAGCATAGTGGAAAGCCCAACCACTGCCACCCCTGACTGCCCTGTGCTCTGCTACCCTAGTTGAACTTCGCTGTCTTCTTGCTCCTGCTAGATGAGGCATTCTCCTGTCTTCTTGCTCCTGCTAGATGAGGCTGATGAGGCATTCTCAGCTTGGCCTTTCACCAGGCAGCTGCTGGCCAGATGAGGCCTTCTTTCCGAGGCCTTGCAAGGAAACCATCATGCACAATCTCAGCTTTAGGTAGCCAATAGCTGTCTCATGAAGTGCCAGGCTAGGAGTACTTGGCAGCCACAGGAGCAAGAAGATGGCAAAGATCATCTTGGGGCAGCAGAGCCCAGGTCAGCAGAGGCCTTAGAGTGCAGGCGAAGATGTGGGGGAGATAGGCAGGTAGGGGGATTTAAAGCTTCCCTGAGGTTGTAAGTTAAGGTGGGCCGTCAAGCATCCAAATTTTGATCCTGTGAAATGAAGTTGTACCATTTGTAACTCTGGGGACTCAGGCATAAGTGCTGTACCATTCATTCAGTGCTTCCATAACTTTGAACAGTCACTGAACTAATGGTTGTAACTCAAGGACTACTTGTAAATGGCATGATGTGAAAGCCTATCTTTTTGGCATGATGATTTTTACATGATTTGATGCTAAGGTCCTCAAGCATTTTTTTAGTCTTGCTAAATTTACTTGATTCTTTTATATCTTTGTTGTATTTTTAAAATACTCCTTTTTTAGTTTCATCTTGTTAATCAATTTCTGACCATATATGTCAGCCTGAAGCTGTGAATGAAAGGTAGTTTGTACACATAGCTATATTAAAAAAATCTTTCCTGTATATACTCTGAAATTCATCAAAATGAAAGGCTGCTTGAAGATATAAGCAAGATAGGAATTGTTCACAAAACATATTACCTAACTATTACACTAAATGCACAACCATAAATTTGGTTCCTATGTTAATCCTTCTAAAACCATGTCTTTTACCAGAGGTTTTAATAAGAGCTTACTGAAAGATGGAACAAAGCCTAGGACCAGGGTTTCCTTTGTTCTTTGCCTGCTGGTTTATATTTTATCAATTTAACATTTTAGAAAACCACTTCAAATAGACAAATTAGTGGTACAATAGAACCTCCATACCTTTGCGGCTGTGTCATTCCTTCAAAGAATTGACTTTATTGCAGATTTGGACACAAACCAGGGATAATTGTACGTGTTTATAAATTCTTAAAACTAGATTAGGATTAAAGTGAATATAAAGTTCAAAACAGAGGATTCTTAGTTTAAGCTAGAATGAGGAATTTCTTAATAGCTCATTATAAGCTTAAGACTTTTATTCCGAATAAATCTTTGGTTTTGTATACATTTTGTTTTTTCCTCAAGGTACCTAATCCTCTGCTTATGAGATACTAAGTGGGGTATTGAACAAAATATTCTCAGATGCTTTAAATGTGAATGAACATATCAGGTTGCTATTTTACTTTATCTAGAATTGCAGAGTACACTTTTTATATATGTTATCTAAAAGAATTGCTTGGTTTTAGTTTTTAACACAGACTTTATTTTTTCTTTGCAAAATTTGTCTTTATGGATTTGGCACTCTGGTTTATAATCCAGCATGTGAGTTGAAATCTAAAATATCTAGGCAGCTACCCTATCAAATAGTTCCAGAAAATGTTTCATATATTGTAATTTGAATTTGTTTCCTGTAAGGCAAAAGAGAGAATCAGATGCTAGAATCTACATAATAGCATTGCAGAAATGTAGCAAAACATTTGCAACAGTAGACCAGTTCAGCACAAGTGTGTATGAGTATAAAGTCTTGAATGACTCAGATGTTGATTTTTCAGTTGAAGTAATAGATCAATAGAAAAATCTTTTCATTTTGGAAGAGACAACAACTATTATCTATATATTTCATATTCAGTTTCAATCTCTGTTCTAAGTTTCTCCCCCCCCCCATCATTACAATTACCAAGCCAGAGTTTCCACCTTCTACATTTGGTTTTATTTCTTTTGGTAAGCATTATCTCTATCTTTTCACCCAGATCTTTAATAAAAGTATAAAAACTAGATGCAAGGGTATCAAACTCGATCGCGTCACGGGCCGGATCGTCACATATCGTGACATTTTTTGCCTTTGCAGAGCCAGGGTAGGCGTGGCCTGCCAGTTTGACAGACCTGAACTAGAGAGTCCAAGACTGGTCCTTGTGACATTCCAATCTGTACTACTAGTTTGAGGAGAAACAGTCGATTAATAAAAGATGATATTTGAGTCATCCACCTGTCTACTTAATTGTCACATCATTCGGAACACATTACTTAGTTTGCTTCCCAGAAAACCATAGAATATTGATGCTTTGCTAAAATCAAGACAGATTAGGGCTACATTACCCTAATCTACCCTGGAAATTATCCAATATAAAATAAAATAGGAGACCCCAACTAGGCATCCTCTGGACAATGGTGATGTTGCCATTCAATCCTTTCAATTCGGAAGCGGTTTGGTGTTCCTGACAGGACTGTAGTAATAGTAGTCAGGCTACAGGCAGGCCTCAAGTTACAAACATTTGTTCAACTGTTCAAAGTTACAGAGGTGTTGAATGAATAGTACTTAAGGCCAGTTCCCAAAAGTATTGCTGTTGCAATGCTCCCTTGGGTCATGTGATTAGATCAGACTTTGGGTACTTGATAACCACCCATGCTTACAACTTCAAGGGTGCGTCAGCTCCCCCACCCACTTATTTCCTCCCTCTCTTTCCCCATTTGGCCCCCTGCCCTCTGGCCTGAGCTTCGCTGACCAGCAGCTGCCTTGTTAAGGACTTAGGCTGAGGATGCCTTGTCAGCAGCAAAGCAAGAAAATGGTGCAAATCAGGGCAGCAGGGTCTTTCGATCACAGGGGGCCTGGGGTTTTATGCCATGCTGCAGTGCCAGAGTGATGTAGCTGCAGCTCACGGATTCTTGCAGCCTCAGAGCCACTGTGGGCCAAGAATTCTCTGAGCTTGCTGCTCCAGAAGACAAGTTGTAGTGGAATTGAAAGGCAGGCAGATCCTTACTTTGGAAGAACCAAGGCTCAGGGAGGAACAAATTTGGGAATGGATTGGATTGATTGGGTTCTTGGCTATCAATCAGTGTGATTCCATTAACAATGGCAATGAAGAGTGCTAGAATTTCTATCATTAAATGATGTGATCACATGACATTGAACTTTGTGACCACTGTATGCTGCTAAGCAACATAAATTCTGGTTCTAATTGCTATTACAATGCAAAGATTACCTGTAGAAAACTTGTTGATAAATGCATGCTGACTTCTGAAAATTACCACAACATTTGTGAATAGCTCTAGAATCCTCTCAAGTATCAGTCAATTAGTGCATTCTATCATGCTTGGTGGACATATAAAAAAGCTAAAGTTTTTGATTCAAATGCCTACACAGATACAGAGAACCTTAAAGGTTAATATTCAGTTGAAAGCAGAACTATTCCTTTTAGAATTATTAGATACAGAGATAAAAATCATGGAAGATTATTTTAATACTATATATTAGTGGTGGCAAACCTTTTACTCACCGAGTGATGAATAGGTACGTGCTTTGCACGTGTGCTTGCCATCTGTGCTAATGTGCAGTTCCTCCCTGTGCTCTGTGCGCACAATCGCACCATCTGCATGAGCATGCTTTTGTGTACCCCCATGCACTGTGCATGCAACCACACAATCTGTGCATGCATGCTACTTTCACACGGCTCCCCCATGCGCTGCACGTGCAATTGGTTTTCACACATGCAATGCACTTGCTCAAACTCCATCTGTGCATGCACGCACTGCGCAAGTACTCTCATGTGCATGCGCAAACATGCATGCTCAGGAGACCTCTGAAGACCAGCTGGGTCCCCTGAATTGCATGCATGGGCACCAAAGTCCTGAACACCAGCTGGGGCGTGTGTGCATGTGCAGCTGCAGGTGAGTTGGGCGACAGCTTGTGTGCCCGGAAAGTTGGCTCTGCGTGCCACCTTGGGCACGCGTGCCATAGGTTCGCCATCAGGCTATATATGATTACTGCAAAGAGATTACTATTATGGACAAAAATGGAAAGATTCAATACAACCCACTATGGAGAAATGATTGGGTGAAATTAACATATCTTGCTATGGTTAAACAAACTAAAGATAACATCTATATTTATTATTGACTGTAAACTTGTGGGCGTTTTGCTTAAAAATAAAAAGAAATGACTTGTGATTTATGTCTTTGTTAATTAAACAGGACAGATTATAGAAAGGGGAGAGTTGTGATACAACTTTAGAGAGAGAGAGTTTAAAATATAATTGTATTTACAACTGCAGTGAAGCAGTTGAAAGCCACTTCTTCGTATCTTTTTTCTTTCTTTTCTACTTTTCTTTTAGTTCTTTCCCTTGCTTGTACTTTTAGCTTTCTTTTTGGTTTCTTTCTTTTTTCTTTTTTTCTTACTTTATATTAATTTTTCTTTTATATAATGTATAATTATATTTGATCTACTGGTTAAGGCATAGAAACAGGAGTCTGTGAGTTTTAGTCCTGCCTTAGGTCTGAAAGCTGGCTGGATGACTTTGAGGCAGTTACTCTCTCTCATCCCAACCACCTCACAGGGTTGTTGTGAGGAAAATGCGAGGAAGAAGGATTATTAGATACCTTCACTGCCTTCAATTTTTTATAAAAATAATAAAGGCAGGATAAAAGGTGTATTCCTCCCAAGTGGTGTGTGTGTGTGTGTGTGTTTGTATTTTATAACCAAATCTCCAAAACAGATAGTCCTTGACTTAACAATCCTAATTGAGCTCAAAATTTCTGTTTCTAAGCAAGACAGTTGTTAAGTGAGTTTTGCCCCATTTTAAAGCCTTTCTTGCCAGAGTTATTAAGTAAATCACTTCAGTTATGTTCGTAACACAGTTGTTAAGTGAATCTGGCTTTCCCATTGACTTCGCTTGTTAGAGGGTTGCAAAAGATGATCGCATGTCTCCGGGACACTGCAACTGTCATAAATACATACCATTTGCCAAGCATCCAAATTTTGATCACATGACCATGGGGTTGCTACAAGGTTGTAAGTGTGAAAAATAGTCATAAGTCACTTTTTTCAGTGTTGTAACTTCGAAAGGTCACTAAATGAATAGTTGTAAGTCAAGGACTGCCTGTAAACAGAATTGTCATGGTATTCCAAGTGTAGTTATATTGTGCAAAATCATTACTTTATTGGCAGTTTTATTCTTTCAAATCATAATGCCACTTCAATATATGTTCGGTTCTATTTTAAGAATATGATTCATCTACCCAAACTGATTCCCAGGATCCATTTCCTGATGAGTCACTGCCAATTCAAACCCATTGATACATACATAAAATTTGAATTTTTACAACAGATATGACTCATTTGCCCTTGCTTACTTTGAACCACATTTGTTATTTTAAAGTCTTCTAATTCAGTCTGGAATAAGTTTTGGGGTGCTTTTATGCCTTCTACCACTGAAAGTATTCTGTAATTAAAACAGTATACTGGTATATGTTTTTACTTCTTTCTACAGAGCATCCAAAATCCACTTCATGAAAATCTGCCTTAGAACTGAATAATAATGCAACTCCTGATGTGTGCTGTACTCCCAAACATTTCATGAAAGTGGCATTTTTGAATCCTTAAAAGGAATTTGTGGGCTATAACAAAATAGCTGTGATAACAAGTATCCAGAGACAAAGTATCCATTTGCTAAAAGCAAAAACTGGTGAACCTTCTGGTGGGCATTTTATCTATTTGTCAAAATCTCTCTTTATCCCCAATAGCTGTGCCTTTTTATTAGCACCAAGTTGCAAACCCTCCCTTCCTTCCTTCCTTCCTTCCTTCCTTCCTTCCTTCCTTCCTTCCTTCCTTCCTTCCTTTTTTGAATAATAACTATTAGGAAAATATCAGCTTGTCATTTAATATTTTTAATTACTTTTTAAAAAATAAATCTACAAATCAGACAGGGAAATGTGGACCACTGCTGCAGTGTCTGAACATGGAGCTCTTTGAATCCTGTGTATTCAATAACTGAACGTTGGTATCAATATTTTATAGGTTCCAAGAATAGAATAAAGAATCTCAGCCTTTTTTGCGTACAGTTCCAAGCATAATATTAATTGTTTTTGATTTAGCTTAAGGTGAAAATTCACCATGGGAATGAAACTATGATTCTGTTTTGTCAGAAAACTACATTTTGAAACCACAATTGACTTATGAATCATGGTTTGTTTGAAATATGGCTTGTTAGAGCTTTAGTTGGCATCTTACTTTATTCCTTATTGGTTTTGTGTTATCTTTGTTTCTTCTGATTGTTGGCATAAGAAATTGAGAAATCAAACCAGGAATTAACCAAAAATTATGCCATTCGTCTGTAGAACTGTTTCTGGATTATTCTTATCTTGTTACCTAAGAAATGTGTCCATATGCTTTGAGACATTACCAGAATTACAATTAGAATTGTGCAAAATGTTTTGTGGTTGAATTACTGTAATCCCTTTTCTGACTTCACAGGAAGTGTTCCAGATCTGTAACTGGATGTATATGTGGCATGATAATTTCATGCAATATTTAACAGACAAGTAATTAACAAATTTACTGGGATAATAATGATTATCTAAAGGAGGATAAAAAACATGCCTGCTTTAAATACTAGTCTGATGAAATTACAATGCAGCAATTCTGACATAGGAAAACTATCATATATATTGTCCCAACGGTGTTTTTTTAAGAGGCAACTGGACTTCCTGGTTTTTCTTTGAAGACATTTTGCTTCTCATCCAAGAAGCTTCTTCAGCTCTCTTGGATGAGAAGCAAAACATCTTCAAAGAAAAACCAGAAAGTCCAGTTGTCTTTCAAGCATCTTTTGGACAACCATGACCTGGATGATATCTTCTGATAAAAAGTGTTTATTATCAGAAATGCCAATGTGATTATATCTAGCTGTAAAAGTAAACGTATATGCAAATATTGTAAAAGCTTCTATATTCTGTACTTTCTTCCCTGAGTATAATGAATTAAAGAAACATTATTGTTTTTGAGCTTGTAATATAGAATCATTGCTATGATAACCATATCAGACTGATTATATATATATATATATATATGTATATGTTTTTCTTCTAGCCAGGTTTTCCCTACGTAACCAAGGTTTTTTGTAGGGAAAACCTGGCTAGAAGAAAAACACACATAAACCCTACGAAGAAGTAAGAAAATTGATTATATATATATATATATATATATATATATATATATATATATATATATATATATATATATATTCCTACGTAGTTATATAATACAAAGTTTATATTTCACTTACTCTAATCTTTACAAAAGAAGTTATTTCAATGTTTTTTTCCTGTGGTTGGCAGTAAAGGAAATGCTCAAAACTAAACTTTAATAGCACATTCTGTCATATATGGCACTTTGAAAATTTAATAAATGCAGAACAGAATTGTTTTTATTCTAGCAGTGACAGTGATTCTTAGGGACTTCACAAATCATTTGAAAGGCTGATACACTCGCTGATAGGTATTCTATTCTTGCACACGCAGGTATAAAGAGCAACAATTACCTCTCACTTTCAGAATATTATAAATCTATTCATAAACTCTCAAAAAGCCATAGTTTCAGATTTGAAAATTTTAAAAATACATGCCCCAACTCCTACCTCAGTGAGTGTTTGTAAATATCTTGAAGGTTATCTTCAAGACCTTAGCATCTGAGAATGTGCTTATAAAATACTTCATAGAATGTGTATAAAGTAATGTGGTTCCTATGTTTAATTTTTTTATATATATATATAAGAGGTGGCCACTAGATTCGTGTTAAACATCACTGAATAATCCACGAGCTGTTTGGTCATTTTATCAGAGATATTTCCTTATCTAAACAGAAAAACAATGATCACTGGGGATCGCTATTATTTTGGTTTTAAAATAAAAAAAGCATTTTATTAAAGAAGAAAGATGTGTAACAATACAGATGTGTTTTGTTTTACTAAGGACACTTTTATTGACAATATTTGTAGTTGATCTGTCATTCTTTAGGAATACTGTAATGTTTTTGCTTCTTTTTTTCTCACCTTAATATGCAACATACAGCTGAAATACCATGCTGGAATATCACTTTCTCCAGATAAATCAGCACATTTTCCAGTGCGCTGCTCCAATAATACATGCATGGGTTAATTTCTCATCTATTTGCTCGAGACTGAGTATAATTTTTTTTCAATTCCTTGACCATGCCTCCTGTGCTCCATTGTCTTCAGTCTTTTTCACTCAGTCTATCTGATGAGACCGGAGTGGCTTTCCCTGGCAAATAGATTGTCAGATTTCTCATACTTGGATTATCGAATTTGGATTTTTGTTTTTTCCATCTGTGATCTGCGCATCTGGAATCTGGTAGGAGAGTTGTCAACATCTCCTTTGTGCTGCCGCCGGTGTGTTAGGCGTCCCTGGGGCTCCAGGCGCCTTCCACCACCCTGGACTTCCTCTGGCAGCATTCTGGAGTTGTGTCCCTTTTTAAGGGCACCTCCGATGTTTGACTCGCTGCCAGTGAGTGAGCTGGTTTCCCAGTCAGCTGGCACAACCACCACCATCATTGCAGCTCCAACTTTCTTTGGCTGCTCCGGAGTCACTGCCCGGGGTGCTGGTGCAAACTCTGACGACCAGGTGTTGCTTCGTTGCACTTGGAGGGCTCAGATCGGTCTTCGCACCAATATTTTTGTCTGTCAACGGCCATGGCGACGCGAGAGAGTGGTTTGATGCTCACACACTGCCATTTTGGATTGTTTTTCGGCCACGGCGTGCTTGGAGAGGCCCAGCGGTTTCGCACCTCCTTTTTTCGGTGGTTTACTTGGCTTCAGCTTTGCCTGCCCTCACACCAAAAGATTTTGGATTGGCAAGGACTCTTCCGCGGTGGCGCAAGAGAGTGGTTTGCCGCTCACGCCCACCATTTTGGTTTGTGGATTGGCCGCGGTGGTGCTTTGACAGGCCCAGCTGTTTTGCGCCTTTTTCTTATTGACTGTTGCCTGGCTTTCGGTCTTATGGAGTTCTAGGCATCAGCCTGCTGTTTTTTCCTGTTGCGAAGCAGCGCTTAAGGGGTCGGTTTTGATTTCAGTACCTTATTCCTGGTATCCCTGAGGCCCGGAGCTTTGCTGCTGCGAGTGAGGCCTTCAATCACCATTCCAGCAGTTTGAAGCGACGCCAAGTGGACAGGTTTGCCTTCGCTGCACTGGGGCCTTTCTTCTATTGTACTCTTAAGACCAGTCTCTTTATAGAGCTGGCATTGTAACAGTGGTGTCCTTGTCAGCTGACTTTGCCACTTTTTCCTGTGGAGGAATAACTTTCTAGGCCTTTGGGGGCTATTATTCTCTATTGATTTTTCCTGTGACTTTCAACAACCTTGCTACATTAGTCACTATAATGTCTGATTCTGCTTTATCTTCTGATATGGAGCAGGCTGCTAGCCCTTCCAAAGCCCGTCGACCAAAACAGGATTTTAGAACATTGGTTCTAAAATGGCTAAAAAATCCACCAGGAGTAAGTCAATCAAAGCTAGGCCCTCATCATCTGGGTCTTCTAAGCGACTGGCAGTAGTTGATAAGGATGCTACCAGGCATCATAAAGCCTTAGAGAAGCAATTTGATAAGGCACAACGCACCGCTCAAGCAGCAGAACATCAGCGTGCTTCTGTCAGTGAGGTCATATCACTTGATCAGACTGTTGTTGTACCCCTATAACATGTTGTGGCAGCTGGCGCCCAGGGTTGGGCTTCATCTGAGGCTAGTACTACTTCTCAGCCATTGACTGCGGTAACACATGCAGACCCTTTTGGGGGCCAGAGTGCAGTGCCAGTAGGGCTACATAAACAACCAGAAGCCCCAGAAGCTACGTTCACCCCAACCGCAGTGGGGTGCAGGGGGAGGACCTCCATGCAGGGGGAGGACCGTGTCCTGATCAGTCATTAAGTATTCAAGCCTTGATCTCAGACACCCTCTCTAAAATGCTGGCAGCTGGATTTCAACAGGGCGGTCAGGCACCATTAGTGGCCCCAGATTTCAGCACATATGTCTGGCAGGCCGGTTTCTCCTTGACAACAAGACTCCTCCTACAGTGAGGATACTTCGCTGGAGGATGATTATCCAGAGGATTTGGAATTCTCTGAAGATGAGGGGTTGAGGCCAGATAGGCCAGTGTTCATGAGACTTTTTCATTCCTCTGTCTTCAAATCCTTATTCCATAAGGCTAAGGTGGCGACCAATATTGGCGTGGTTGACGATCTTCCTGACCAACCTCAAGGTTCAGCTGCCTCCCATGAGGACTTGTTTGTGATACCTAAGAAGGAGCAGGAATTTATTCCTTGCCCTAAACTTTTCTCTGTGGTCATTCAAAGGCCATGGGGTCAGCCTAGTTCGCTGGCTGCTCCCAGCAGACATGACAAGAAACTTTATTGTTCTGCTCCCGAGTTGAGGAGCTATTGAAATTGCCCTCGGTGGATGCCCCGGTAGCCAGTCTCATTCTTCCACTGTCCTTTCCAACGATATAGTGGAAGGCCTCAAGTCTGAGGATAGAAAGGCAGAGCTCTCTTTTAGAAAAACACACCAAGTGGCTGCTTGGGCCATTAAGGCCGCAACATCAGCCTCATTTTTTAACCGGGCATCTCTCATATGGCTTTGCCAATTGCAAGAAAATCTAGCGCAGGACGATATCGGACTACACCAAACCATTAATAAACTGGTAGCTGCCATGAATATTTGGCCGATGCATCTTTAGATGCGGCAAAATTTGCATCTTGTTCCTTGGCCTCCATAATAACATCTTGCCGACTCTTATGGTTGTGCAATTGGAGGGCTGATATGAAGTCGAAGTGGAAACTTGCTTTGGCCCCGTATAAGAGCTTAGCTCTCTTTGGTGAGGCTCTAGAGCCAATACTCATCAAGAACAAGGACAAAAGAAAGGTACTACCTTCCTCTTACAGGAGGCCCGACCGCCGATATGCACCTTACTCGCAGCCCTTTCGGACTGATTCCGGACCCAGCGGGTCCTATTTCCAGTGCTCTTACTCACAGGGGTTTGAATGACACACCAATAGGCAGGCTTTCCAGGATCAGAACAGGCGACAGCCCCCAACGAAGAAGCCATTTCAATGGGGCAGTACCAAACCCTTTCGATGTGGCAAGTGACGCCCAGCCACCCCTCCACATTGGCAGTCGGCTCCAACATTTCCACTGCCAGTGGGCATCCTCTACAACCGAGGCTTGGATTTTTCAGACGGTGGAGTTCAGCCTCACCTTAGAATTCCGTTCCAGAACCACTACCTAGAGTGCCCTGTTTCATGCCAGCCCATAGAGAAACAACTTATGGACAACGAGATCCAACATTTGTTGGATATCCCGGCCATAGAGCAGGTACCAAGAGACCAAGAAAGAATCGGCTTCTATTCCATCCTGTTTCTAGTAACCCAAAAGTTCAGGGGGCTGGAGAGGATTTTGAATCTCAAGCAACTCAATTGTTTTATCTTGTACAGGTAATTCAAGATGCAAATCCTTGAAATCGATCCTGGGATGCATACAGGAGGGGGGACCTTTTACAATCAGTGGACCTCAAGGAGGCCTACTTACATGTCCCGATCTACCCGGCACATCGCAAGTATTTGCGCATTGCGTACTCCAATCACCATTTTCAGTACCAAGCCATGCCGTTCGGCCTCTCATCGGCCCCAAACGTTCACCAAATTGTTGGCGGTGGCAGCAGCTGTCCACATGGTTCCAGTATGCATCCTCTGCTACTTGGATGACATTACCCCGCCCAGTGTCCTTAAGCTTGGGTATATCCCATACATGGATTATTGGAGCAGCGCACTGGAAAACGGACATTAGCTTACCTGAACATCCATTTTCAGAGTGCTGTGACGATAATCCAACCCCCCTTTAGGCTTCCTGATCCTGGCCGGGGTGGATTTCTTCTGTTCTTTCTCCTGCAGATTCTCTTGTGGACTGCGCTTTCATGAAAAAGACTAAAGACAATGGAGCACAGGAGGCGTGATCAAGGAATTGAAAAAAATTTATAATCAGTCTCGAGCAAATAGATGAGAGATTAACCCATGCATGGATTATTGTCGCAGCGCCCTGAAAATGAACGTTCAGGTAAGCCAACGTCCGTTCTACATGACTGTATTGGAAACTGTGTCCCTGAAAGAGGGATATCTTCCCCTTCTGAATATTAAGCATAATTCTTGGAATCATGACAATGTCATTTTTAAACACACCAATATTTTACATGCTTTCCAGTGTGCTGCTCGTATAATCCATGCGTGGGTCATCTCTCATCTATTTGCCAGAGACTTAAGTGTATTTTTTTTTTCATTCTTTGACCACACCTCCTATGCTCGGTTGAGCTTCAGTCTTTTTCACTCAGTCTAGCTAAAGAAACCTGAGTTTGATTTGTCTGGCATTTAGATGGTGTCAGATCACTCACGTTTTGATTTATCGCACTTTCTCTTCAAATAGAATACTCTTGCAATTAATTTTGGCTGATCATTTGACTGCTGATTAAAAAAAGTTTCTGTTATATTTCTGGCCAATTTGGATTGCATGTCATTGTAATGAAAAATGGAGCATTGCCGTACTTCCATATATACATCTTGGAATCTTGACATTATTCCATCATATATTATGGTCCACCAGCAAAGGTTGAAGAGAGGATGATGCACCTTCCGATGTTTCTAAAATCATTATCCTTCAATGCATCAGTCAGGCCTCTGTATGTTGTTGATCTCAAGGTTGCTTGATTCATTCATATGTAACTCAGCCTCTCACCTTCATTCTTAGCAGCTTTGTCAACCACATAGTGTTGAAATACACATCCTTCTCTTAGAAGGTTATTAAACTCATGAGTTCATTATTCAATATGCATAGTGATGCATTGCCATTAATGTCTTGTTTGTCATTTGGAGCTGATGATACCAGCCGTTCTCTCCAAGAAGAAAAAAATGTATATATTCAAAGCTGTGTTAGTTGAGGGGACACAGTGTATGAGTTTCATTGTCACAATCATTTCTCTAGTATCTTAACACTCCCACATTGATTTCCATCTTTCTGGAGTATACCCATTCTCTGTTGAGGGCTTGTAGTTGAAGTAGGGTATTGTCATTTTGAGGAATTCTCACAGTACTTCGTATTTGCAACATATTCTCAAATTGATCTTTCCTTTCCTCCTTTTCTTGTCATTCTGTACCCTATATCTTTCCTTGTGCTTCTGGAGATGTACAGCCCTTTTATCCTCTGTTTCTTCCTCGCTCCTCCTCCTTGCCACTTCCTTGTCCAGTACTATGGTGCTATGCCTGCCCTCAGGCAAGGAAAGTGGCTCCTAAAATGATATTCTCAAGCTCCTTCAGGAGTCATAGATATAATTGATCTGGTCCTTGAACTTAAAGTTGTATTCCTAACCATCTTTTTACTTACTTTGGGTTGTCATTCTTTCCTTATGTTATTTATTCTACTTTGGTCTATTTGAACACATGGCCCTTTGGAGGAAAAGAATAAAAAGACCTTTGTTTCTCCTTGTCATCTATAATTATCTTACTAACCTTCCCAAATAGTGGATCCATCCGTTCCTTTGACTGTTTGACATAATTAAAACACATGCACAATTTGTGTTTTAACCTTTGTGATTTTTTTTCGTTCCTTAGCTATTTGCTCATAAGCCCATCTTCCATTTCCTCTAAATGTCTCTTTAACTCAGTCAGAACTTCCTATACATCCCTAGCTATTTTCTCAGCTGCCCCACTCCTCTTTTTCTTCTCATCGGAATGGCGAGTGAATGCACTTTCAGTTATCTTATTTCTGAAAAGCTCTCAATTTCCTGTGCTCTAATTGATCTGACAATTTTGGTGCATGAGATCCTGACTAATGTTTCTCTAGGCTTGTTGCAATTGGCTCCCTGAAATCTGATGTGTATGTATGTTTGAGCTCCAGTTTCTCTCACTGTAACATTCTGAACCTCAAGGTATCGTGTATGTTGCATGTTATCAAACCATAATTTAAGCATTTCTACACAGCTAAATTTTGCATCATGTCTTTCTCTGTTACATTGACTGCTGCTTAAAACTACAGGAAATCCTTGCTTAACATCCATTCATTCAGCTACCAATTTGAAGTTACGACAATGCTAAATAAGTGATATTTACACCCAATCCGCCAAAGTTGGAGTGCCCAAAATGCCTGATCAAAATTCAGGTCTTTGAAGGCCACTTTAGAACTGCAGGGGCACTTCAGTCCCCCACCCCATTTCTGCCCTTTTGTCCCCCTTCTACCTTGCGCTCTATTGCCCCCAGATGACTTTCACCATCTTTTTGCTCCCACAAGCTGATGTGGTGTACCTGGTCTGGTTCTTCAGTTTCCTTGCGAGACCTCAGGAAAAAAGGTCTTACATAGCCAGCAGTGCCTTGCAAAGGGCAAGACTGGGCACACCTCATCAGCAAGAAGAAGAGCCCTCTGAACACAAAATCCATGGAGTGTAGGTTGGCGAGGGCAGTGTGGCTGGGTCTTCCTGCTGTGCAGTTGGCTTGGGGTGGTTGGGTCTTACATACCATACTGCTCTCCAGGGACAGCTGCAGCTTTGCATTAGGCTGGTATAGCTGCTTATGTGTTCTCCCACTCCAGTACCAGCCACCCCAAGCCTCTAATTCCCCATTGACTTAACTTATTGGAAGCCTATAGGAAGTCATGAGGAAGTCATTGCTTAACAATGGCTGTGGGGACTGCTGGAATTGCGGTGGCTAAGCAATGTATTTATGTGACATTGCATTGGGCAACCGCATCATGTAGTGACAGAAATTCTAGTCCCAATTACTGTTGTTAACAAAAAAAACTACCTGTAATGTTTCCTAGTTTACTTTAGGATCTCAGAAATAAACTTGAGATATTCTGGGTGGTATTTATGGGGATATTTTGTAAACTGTCATAATAACCTTGTTTTGGTGAGCTAAGGTAAACCTTATTAATAACCTTATTATTGACCTTGTTTGTGATAATAAACCGTAGAAGCTCGTGCTCATATATTTGATCTGTAATACTGTATTAAGGTAGGGATATGAAGGTTTAGGTAGAAAAGAATCTGTGTTGTTGATTAATGTGATAGAGGAAAGGGTTACATAGGCCATTAAGAAAAAGTAATTTTTGGAGCTCAAACCCAAATAAAGTTCATTTTTTTCAGCTTAATTTATAATTAAGAAAAGTCATAGAATTTATAATGTTTCTGAAAAATCAAAAATATTTATTTCTAAATCACTTTTCTGCCTGTAATTTTAACTATAGATAGCTTTTCTTATGACTGACAGTAATTGCTTAGATCTGGCACTCCAATCCTGATTCTTTTTGCTTTCAACATTATACAGGTAGCCCTCGACTTACAACAGTCATTTAGTGACCACCCAAAGTTACAACAGCACTGAAAAAAGTGATTTATGATTTTTTTCACACTTACAATAGTTGCAGCATCCCCATGGTCATGTGATCAAATTCAAATGCTTGGCAATTGACTTGTGACAGTTGCAGTGTCCCGGGGTCATGTGATCATCTTTTGCAACCTCCTGGCAAGCAAATTCAATGGAGAAGCCAGATTCACTTCACAACTTCGTTACTAATTTCACAACATTGGTGATTAACTTAACAACTGTGATAAGAAAGGTTGTATATGGGGTAAAACTCACCTAACAAATGTCTCGCTTAACAGCAGGAATTTGGGGCTCAATTGTGGTTGTAAGCCGTGGTGGCGCATTGGTTAGAATTCAGCACTACAGACTGCTGACTGCCAGCAGTTTGACAGTTCAATTCTCACCAGCTCAAGGTTGACTCAGCCTTCCCTCCTTCTGAGATCGGTAAAATGAGGACCCAGATTGTTGGACGCAATATGCTGACTCTATAAACCTCTGTAAAATACTATGAAGTGGTATAGAAGTCTTAAGTGCTATTGCTGTTGTAAATTGAGAACTACGTGTAGTCCTGTAACTATCCTATGAAATTATAGAAGTACAGAAAAAAAAATACTATCTCAAAAGGAAGTGCAAAGTAACTTATAAGAACATAAAATAAGAAAGTAATTTTACCCTTTCCATTCTCCCCTGTTCATTAACTGCAATAATTTAAAATTAAGAAATTATTAAAATTTTGGTTAAAAAGTATTATTCTTTATTTACTTATTTGAATGGATATAATTCTTAAATTGACATGGTTTTCCTACATGTTTTCTGAAATCATATGAAAGTATTGTATTTTAAAGTAATTTCAATCATGTTATTATTTAAAGTGGAGTGAGACATGTAGAAAACATGGCTCCCCAGATATGCTTTATAGCTTTGAGAAGCTTAAGCTATTATGATCAGTGATGGGGGTATTTTGGCCACTGAAATTTAGAAGGTCATTGAATCTGGTTTCTAACTCAGAGCAAATGTCTCAGAAATAAATACCCAGGTTGCTGTATAACTTTGATGTTAACTTTCATTTAATGGAAATGATTGCATCAGAATTTCTAACTTCTTTCAACAACCAGCTCAGTTCCAGTTGTTCCTGTGCCAGTAATTATGTAATGCTTCCTCCTCAAGAAAGTATTGTGGTTTTATCTCTCTGAAAGTATCATATGTACATATTGAAGCATTCTGTTGTTCCTAATGGCCTCAAGACAATGCTTTTAAAAGATTAAAGCTGTCTTGGGTAGATTCTAGCTGATATTCTAACAGTATTTGTTAAGATAAAAATCCTAGCAAATTTCCTTTCTAATTCAGAAATAAATAGAAATAAAATATATTTATTTTATAAACTTATTATTTCTGAACTGCCTTTTGATCCCAGAACAAAAAAGAAAAATAAATTTAGGAAATATTCATATAACTTTTCTTGTGTTGGGATTCCTTTTTGAAATGTAATTTTATTTGAAATATTTATTTAGCCCTGGAGTAAGATCTGATGTGAGCAGTTCACCATCTACCTCTTCAGCAACTACGGGACCACCTCCCAAGCTTTGCCTTGTTTGCTCAGATGAGGCTTCTGGGTGTCATTATGGTGTCCTGACATGTGGCAGCTGCAAAGTATTCTTCAAAAGAGCTGTGGAAGGTAAGAAGCAATATGATTATTACAATCTGAGTCATTAGGATTTTATTGTATAAGTAATTAATG
The DNA here is from genome assembly GCF_059756535.1 of Pantherophis guttatus. Taxonomy (NCBI): domain Eukaryota; kingdom Metazoa; phylum Chordata; class Lepidosauria; order Squamata; family Colubridae; genus Pantherophis; species Pantherophis guttatus. The sequence goes on from NC_142064.1 coordinate 188,573,477, forward strand.
TTTTCTTCCAAATCCATAATCTCAGTACAACTATTTTTTCTTGAGGAAGTACTAGCTTATTATAAAAGTAGACAAGGATTCTAATTCAAACAAAAAGTAGCAAGAGAAATCATGCAGGAAAACTACAGTAGTACTGTAGCATAATGCAGCTGCTTAAAGCTTCCCTGTATCTATTTTGCAACCCGTCTACAGTCTTCTAGTCACGTTTGTGCATGCAGAGAAGGCAACTCTGTGGAGTAGTGTTGAAGCAAGGTGGAGCAATATACAGAAGATTGAGAGAAGGTTTGACTGATGTTTTGGACCTCCAAATTATGAATCTATCATGCTGCTTTGTTTGCGGTATTTTGTCCAGAAATCTTCAGAAGAAGAAGCTGAACAGGCTTATGCCCTCTAATCAATCTTTAAACTGAATTGGGAAAGAATGGTTTGTTTTTACATTATAGAATCTCCAATATCCCTTCTCTGTCAGTTTTCCCTAATCTACTTGACCAGCTTTCACTGTGATGTTGAGAGATAATACCTTACCTCCCTCCCTTTATTTTTAAGAAATCATTATTGTTCTCTAAGCTTATGTGACAGTGGATGGAAATTAATCAAGGAAAGGACCAACCTAGAACTAAGAAGAAATTTCCTGATAGGGAAAACAATTAATTGTTTCAAACTTGCCTCCAGAAGTTGTGGGTCTTCAAAAGTGGAGGTTTTTAAGAAGAGATTTGGCAACCATTTGTCTGAAATGGTATACGGCAGGGGTGTCAAACTAGCGGCCCAAGGGCTGGATGCATCAAGTGCAGGCCACACCCACCCCAGCTCCACAAATGAGAAAAACGTCGTGAAACATCATGTGACAGCAGCATGACGCCATGAGTTTGACACCCATAATATAGGGCTACCTGCTTGAGCAAGGGTTGGACTAGAAGACCTCCAAGGTCCCTCCCAACTCTTGTTATTCTGACCCTGATAAAAAGAGGTCTGTTATCATTCATTGCTTTCTCTTATTTTTGTTATTTTTGCTCTTGTTTAATACTGCTGCATAATTCAATTTGGAAAGAATCTGGTCTTTAAAAGCTATAGTTAGATTTAGTTTGCTGCCAAAATTTGCTTATACTTAAATCTCTGGTTCCATAAAAATTCCAAAGGTTTTAGTTTGCCCACTTCATACACTCCAAAACCCAAATAGTTTCCTCCCTGCTCTTTTAAAGTAGTAAAATCAATATATTTTAAAGCAGCATTTCAAAACTAGATTTCTCAAACTGGCCATGCTAGTAGCTTACTGAAGCATTTTCAGCTTCATGTAAGCTTAAAAAAAAACACATAATGCATCATTCCTTTCCTGAGAAAAAGATACTGATAGATATCTTAAATTGAATTTTTCCATAGTTATAAAAATACAATTTTGCTCTTATTCTAATAAGTTGTATGTTGGAGAGGCAATGCAGGACTATTAGAAAACCAGTTGAAATTACATATATATGGATGAGCATGCACATGCATACTCATTAAATATTTTTCATTTAACCAATTATTTTTCATGGCAATAAATCAAAACCCAAATTTTAAAGAAGTAATGAAAAATTCCCAAGTTCTTTTACTGTCACTCCTAAAGAATCCTCCAGAGAATTAAATTGCCAGCCTCCAATAAAAAACCAGTATCAAACTGGGGGGCCAGTTTGGCCTAGTGTTTAGGACACCATGCTAGAAAGTGGGAGAACATGAGTTCAAGTCCTGCCTTAGCCATGAAAGACAGCTGGGTGACTTTAGAACAGTCACTGTCTCTCAGCCCAACCCATCTCATAGGGTGGCTGTTGCAGGCGAAACAGGAGGAGGAAGGTGTGTTATGTATTTCCACTGCCTTGAGTTATTTGTAAAAACAATAAAGGCGGGGTGCAAATAAATAAAATCAATTCAGATATCTGGAGGCATATTACACTACAAAAGTAGTGCCTTGATAGTACAGTTGTCTACGCACCCTGTTATTAACACAGCTGCCTGCAATTTACTGCTGGTTCGAATCTCTCCAAGGCGCAAGGTTGACTCAGCCTTCCATCCTTTCTAAGGTAGGTGAAATGAGGACCCAGTTTGTGGGGGCAATAAGCTGACTTTGTATAAATATACAAAAGTATGAAGGCTATTGCTTAACGCATTGTAAGCCGCCCTGAGTCTCCGGAGAAGGGCGGCATATAAATCAAATTTAAAAAAAAACAAAAAAACTAAATTAGACTGCTAAAAAAGCAGGAGGGGATGAAGGGGAGGAATATGGTACTTTGTATATTCCCATTCTGCATCCCTCTGACAATTTTTCTTCTTCCTTTTCTGTTGTTCCTAATGGCCTCAAATCCTTTGGATGAGTAATGCATATCTAGTTGCACTGGTCTCATTCAGTATGGGTTTTGATCATCCCTGTCTTGGTGCATGCAGAGTTTCTTCCACAGTACTGTCTTTGCTCTCTTCATCCAGCAGTATTCTTTTCCTGGAGCAGCTGGTAAAGAATAATTGAGTAAAACTGTAATGTGCTCATCTTAAAGAACATATATAGTTGAAGAAATAATGTACATTCGAAAAAAAGTCTCCCAAAAAGTTACTTAACTTAGAGTCTCAATGTTCCTAGTTTTAAAATCGAGTTTAAGCAATTGATTATATTTTAAGCTTGCTACCCTTAAAAATAGCAATTGTAGTAAAATATCATGGACTATTTCACTGTGCTGGCCATATGTGAGGATGAATTTGATGTTAATAATTCTTCTTGCTACATATAGTTTACTTGCCTGTTGCTTAGGTCAGTGTTCTCAATTTGGGAGAGTCTTGCCTTCATTTGTCTACAATTTGGTGTAGTAGTTAAAGACATCATGCTAGAATCGGGGAGACTGAGAGATCTCCCATTTCAAGATCTGGTCTTGCCTTAGGCATGAAGCCAACTGGGTGACTTTCGGCAAGTCACTCTTTCTCAGCCCTAGGAAGAAGGCCATGGAAATTCTTTTCTAAAATCTTTCCAAGAAAACTACAGATACTAGCGCAGGCAGTCTCCAGAAGTTTAGTGCTGACTCAAAATACAGACGCACACACACACATACACACATTCATGGACTGCAGAGTCTAGAATTCCAAGATAGGATGGCTATTTCTGAGAATTCTGGATGTTAAAGGACACAATATTGGCAAGACTAAAAAAGATGCAAATGGTAATAAGTTCTAATCTCTGAGCCAGGTTTCTTTTTTTGGGGGGGGGGGCATATTTTATGTGGTTACCATAGATCCATATTGTAGTAAGTTTTACAAAACAGATTGTGCAGGCTTGGAAGCTTTGGTCCATATGTCAAAGATGGAATGTGATTAGAGAGATGAGACTGATATATGCAGAATTTACTTTACCTATTGATATGTCCTTTTCCTTAATTGTATGCATGAAAGGGAAGGAGGTTGCAATCATTCACGGGAAGAAAAGAAATATATTCTGTTTATACTTAAGAATACAGGAGTGCCAAGTATGGACACAATTTGCTGGTCCCTATGTGTGTTTGACAAAAGGTTTTTACCTTCTATGCTAACAAAAGCTTTTTTGTAAAACATCTGTTAACAATCAATATAAGAAAAGAGAAGAAAACTTTAATCTAAGTACTGCAAGGAACACAAAACAGCCATAATCATGAATGATGATGTGATACTTTCATCACATATACAAATAATATGTAAATATTAAGTAAAAGTAATTACATACAAAATTGTAATTATATTTTCTTATGTTGAGAAATGCTGGTAGTTTTTAGTTTATGATCAATCATGTAATGACAGTTCAAAGTTCTGAAAAAGTAACCTGATTGCCTCATCCCTATGGTCATTTGATCACAATCCAGGCCTTTGGCAATCAGCACACATTTACTATCAGTTACAATCACGATTTGCAGCTTGTTTTTGGCCTTTTCTGGCAAAAATGTCCATTTGGAAATCTGGATTCACTTAATGACCATGCAATTCACTTAATGACTGCAGCAATTCACTTAATGACCAGTTGTAACATTTGTCATAACAACGTATGATGGAAATTCCACTCCAAACTTTGGTTGTAATTCAAGAACTACATGTACATATAGAACAATATTGGGCAATCTCTATAAGCCTTTATAAAATAATAAAGAAATGAATGTTATAATTGTAAATTTCATATATAAAGGAGTTCTTTTTGGCTTTTCCTCTATTCAGTAATACAATTAAGCTGGGTCAGATCCAGAAGAGAGAAATACATGAAACACCAGTCTAGTAGAGTTTTTTGCCCCTGCTCAATTGTTTACTTGCAATGGTTTGAACAATATTTTATTTTCAATATGTGGGTCAGTTAAATATATGTTTTTAAAGCAGCCCCTAAATTTTTAATTCTCAGTATATTATCACTAAGCTATCATATTACAAATTAATTAATAAAGAAATAATAAATCTTAGTTTCTGTGGTGTGCCTAGCTTTTTTAATTTTGATTTTTACCCTTGAAATTGAATTACTTTTAGTACTAGATTCCATTCAGCAAACATTGAATTTCAGCAAACATTAAAGCTTGATTGAAGGAATTTATGAATGTATCATTTGGATGGATAATATGCATGCTGCATCTTCTTTCCTTTTCTCATTTGAGAGCATTTATATATGTTTCTAATTATAATTTCTGTTCTTTTTAAATGCAGGACAGCACAATTATCTCTGTGCTGGAAGAAATGATTGTATTATTGATAAAATTCGGAGAAAGAACTGCCCTGCTTGTCGTTACCGGAAATGTCTTCAAGCTGGAATGAACCTTGAAGGTAAATTCTAATACTTTCTTTTGTTACTGCTCAGACAGGCGAGGATTGTAGGTATTACTTTTCTTTTCTTTCTACTTGAATTTTTTTAAACCAGGTATGCGCTCTGTTCAGTGCTCTAGTCGTATTGGTACTGTTCATGAATTCTTCACCAAATCCACTTAGATGATTTATGTATATTGAATTTTCATTGTTGAGACATCCATGCATCTTATGTTGACTTTTAGGATACTGCATACCATATTTATCAGGTTAGGCCAAGTTTCATGAGTTTTTAGCCCCTATTCAGACGTAAAAACTGTTTGCAGGAATAATACACCAAGATGCTTAAACTAATGACCACAGTGTTGTAATGCTTATAGTATATATTTATTCTGCTTATGTTTTTGTTCTTGATAGAACTGAACATTTTTTTCTGCATTCATAATTTAAAATTTTCTTCATCTTCCATATTGTGTACTAAAGTTCTCTTTTTATGCTAAACAATTGTAGCCTGATTTTCTATTTGTGTAAATTGCTAATGTTAAGGATGTGCACCAGCCCCGAGCTTTGGACATTATTTAGTGATTTAAGAAATACCTTACTTCAACAAAGCCTAATTGAAAGACCCCCCAAATTCAGCTTACGAGTCAAATTGTACAACAGCCTCTTTGTTATTATTAATTTAATTACAGAAACAGCAGCCACTTTTTTGTGGGGATGTTAGGTTAATGGGTGGTTAATGTGTTTCAGTTTGGGTTTCCTGCTGATAACAGTTCTAGATTATCACTGATTGGTCTGTAAATTACCTGACTGGTCTGAAAGTTGTTGAGAAAATAGTTTGGACTACAGTTACAGTTATGGATGAAAGAGATTATCTGGATCTCTTTCAATTAGATTTCAAGCGTAGTGTAGGATTGATGCCACATTGATGACTCCTGTTGAGGACTTTGGCTGGATTAGGATACAGATTCTTTTGGACTCTTTGTGGTCTTTAATACCAATTTGAGTCAGTGGGGAGAGAGTCAGTTTTACTCTGAATGGAATAGTTCTTCCCAGACAGATCTGAGCTGCAACTTGAGGCTCCTTCCAGACTCATAGTTCCAGCCACAGTAACAAGTGGAAGCTGTGGTCATGTGCTTTGCACAATTGCATCTTCTGCACTAGCTGTGACCTTTCTTTTAGATCATTTTCTTAACAATTATTCATGCCTTGTCAGCTGGGCTATTGCAGTATGATCTACATGGGGATGTGGTTGAAAGTTTCAGCTGGTGCAACATGGAGCCATCCAGGTAGATAATAAGTGCACCAAAGTTTAGTGACTATTAGTGACACCACTAATACATCCTGCAATTAGCTCTGGGTAAGAATTGAAATTTCAACCAGAAGACTACAAGTTCAGTCTGCCTATCAAATAAAATATGGAAAAGAGGGTCAATTTAGGGAATGTCATCTTCAGTGACTTCAGCTCAAATGTTCTCAATGATGACTTCACTCCTTTGGAACAGTTTAACTTTGCGTATCCTATTCATTCTTCCTTACTATCCTTTTGGGAAGCCAAAAATATGGGTATTTAGAAAGATATTTGAGACAAGCAAAATCGTGCTACTCTGAATGTATAAGACTGTAATAAATTGATTGATTGGTGGTGCATCGGCCTAATAGTTTATGGTTATATTAATTGATTTTTGTTTTTAGTGTCCTGATACTAATATTAAAAACCACTCAGTCTCCACACATGGTATGGCATATGCTGATTGAATAAACAAATAAATGTGTTACAGTGTTACATCTTCTAGAATTTTAAATTTGGGGATTTCAGTGAAATAGGCTTAGGATTCAATTCGATAGATTCAGAGGATTGTGGAAGAACAGGAAATGTTTTAACATATACTTGTTTCTTTTGTATAAGTACACTAAGCAAGCTACACAGATTGGGAAATAAAATTATGATGAATTTTATTTTATTTTTTTTCATCCTTCCCTTTTTTCTTATATGGAGATGTTGGCAAGAAATATTTATATTTATTAGTTTTTTTCCCCCCCACCTTTATTATTTGTATCAGTAACTCAGGGCAGTGCATATACATAATAATACATAATATTCCTTTCTCTGCTTATTTTCTTCACAACAACTCTGTGAGGTAGGTTGGGCTGAAAGAGTAACTGGTCTAAGGTCACCCAGCTGGTTGTCCTGCCTAAGGCAGGACTAAAATCACCAGTCTCCTGGTTTCTAGGCAACCACCTTAATTATTACACCAAACTGACAAAAACACTTGTTTTTTTAGTCATACTATTTCTGTATTGGTGGTCTATAAAGTACCAAATCACTAATGAATCTGCAGAAAGGCTGAGTTTCAAATTCAGTATCTGTCCATATGATTCGCCTTGAGATTTCACTAAATCTCCCTACTTCCTCCTCCCCCTCCTTCTCATGTTCGGTTCTTTATTTCCTCAATGTTGCCTACTTACTGTCAATTCACTCTTCCTTTTTTTACCAGTTACTCCATTGCAGAAAACCCTACACAGTGATGCAGCAGGATCACAACTCTATTCCTGACATGGAATGGATGTTCTGGATAGCTATTCTAGATCAGCAAGGTTGCTCTTGAATGTGCAACTGGGTGTTTCTCTGGGTGTTTCACCCATTTTCCCTGGGTGTTTATACTGAAATGAATGGAGAGGATGGCAGGAATTCTGCCAGTCGTTTCTCTGAAACTTCCCCATATTATATTGAATGGAGGCCAAGATCCAATTAAAATAGGTTGTAGGGCAGTGCTTTTGTCCTGACCGAAGGTAGGAGGAAAACAGACATGAGGAAGAGTTCTAAAAAACTACAGTTTTGTCATGGTATCATTCAGAGTTTTTGGAATTGGGTACCATCAGTATGCTAGCGATATCACCGTTTTCCATCTAGCTATAAGATAGCAATCAACACCTCTGAACACTACTTATGTTTAATAATGAGAGAGAAGAAACTGAAATCTAAATAAGATGCTACTTTTGGTAAATAAAAAACTAGAACTGGGGGTGAAGGTTCAGCCTGTTTTGAATAGTTTATTCCCCTGGAAAATAGTCTGGGAATACTCCTTGATTTTTACCTAATTCTTCATTAAAAGCCAGTTGAGAACTCTGGGGTGGTACACTTTTGCACAGTTACATTTGTTGAGTTGGCAGAAACTTTTCCTGATTTAATCAGATCTAGAGATAGTGAGTGAACTATGCCTGTCCATTTGGAATATTCAGTTTACTCTTCATGGGTCTAGAAATTGCAGTTGGTGTAAAAACTCAGTATGCTATCTCATTATCAACCTGTCCATTCATTGAGAACTACAGAAGAGGCCCTCTTAAAAGATGACCCTGCTGCCTGAGATTTTTTTCTTCTGGTGTGCAGGAAATGGCCTTTTCCTATGCCGTTTCCAAGCTGTACAGTACAATCTCTCAGGAATTCATTTAATGCCTATTGTGTCAGGATTTTTAAAAATCTTGAAGATATAGCACTTTCACCATCTTTTTAAATATTGGTTAACAATGGTATTGATGAAATTTAATATTTTGCATTGTGTTTTTTTTAACATGGTTAGCTGTCTTGAGTCTTATCTCAGCAGAAAATCAGGATATAAATAAACATATATTTATATACACACTAAGGAAGGAGCATGTACGTTCTTTGTTAATTCTGCATGTTCTGCTAAATTCTTTTACAGTATATATGAAACTACAAATCCTATGTCATTTAACCTTTTAATTATTTAACATAGTGCTTTGAAATTTAAAATAGCAAAACTCAATTTTTTTGAAATACTGCTCTCTCAGGAAAGACATAGAATAACTTTTAATGATCTTGTCCTGTATTCTTTATACTTAACTGTGTTAAGAACAAGCTGCATAGAACAAAATAAAGCTCATGAGTGAGTAAACATTTAAAGTGAATATCTATTAGAAAGAAATTTAGAATCTAGTCCTATGATGTGAATACTGAAAGGCAAATTCACTAAATTCATTAGATCATAGCTAAAGGCATGATTGGGTTTCCAAAAATAATGTTTATATGTTGGTATGTTTCTAGTTGTGCAGTAATTTTATTCTGAAAAAAAAACTATGCAGCAATTATATATTTTATATTTGAAATATAATAGAAAATTATAATCTAGATTTCATCTGAAATAGTAGATGTTACTGGTAATTTCCTGACTTTGCAGGCCATTTTTATTTCTACCATTTCATATATTGCTGTTTTGATTCTCTCTCTTTAAGGATTCTTAACAATCTCACCCAGCCATAATTTCCTTGTTTGCTCTCTATTGATTCTTCCTTCACACACACACACACACACACACACACACACATTTGCAGTTCAGTCCTCATTCTCTCTTTCTCTATGAAAGCCACCATCACCACAACATCATGGTAATTAATGTTTTTATTCGGTCTACATTCATTCTGCCCCCATTCATTATTAACCCTATCTCTTCTTCTCTTAGCACAGATATTTAAATATCCTGTTACATTCAACATATCTGTTCCATTCCATCCATTCCTGTTACATTTAACGTTTAATTTCTGCTGATACACTCCTCCCTACTCAGTTTTCATAATACTCACTATCTACCTACCCTCATTTTTACACCTTAAAATTTCTCTATACATTTCTCCATTTTTAGTTAACATTTTTAGTTAACTTAAGAGTATAAGACAAAATATACTTGCTCTGGTTTTTCATCCTTTCTGTATAAGTTGCTGTGTTCACTTTTCTGTCAAACACAAGTCACTATAGATCATAGCATGATTATACATGCACTCATATTACCAACAGTTACTTGATTGTGATATAGTGGCTATATAAATCTGATGGATGGATAAATAGACTTCTAATTTCACCAGATGTGTTCCTCATACTGTACATTATCCATAAATACATCAAGCAACCCAGGGCATATCACATATTCTCATCTTACTCCCTGCTCAGTGTTGGACCAGTTGCTAGGCATTCCATTGATTCTTACTGTATTTCTGTCTCACCATATTGAATAACCCACCTTCAATTCCATACCCATAACTATTTACTCTGTACCCGTAATGGTAACCTAATCACTTTATCATAGATTTTCTCTAACTTAGCAAACATGCATTTTTTTCCTCACAGTCATATACCCTTTAGTGACTTGCTAAAGAGTAGAAGTTACATTTGCACATTTCCTGCCCAGCATCATAATGTGCTTTATTTATTTAATCAGTCTTTCAGTCAGTTTACAAGATTGCACAATTTGCAAATGTGACTTTGAGTGACTAACATCAGGTAAAACAGCAAACAAAAAAACAATGCATGCCCAAGGCCACTCACACACGTACCTGATCAATTCCTTAAGAGATAAATTTTGGTAGTTGTCATTTTTGGTACTCTTTTTATCAACATTCTGCCAGAGTTATTATCAGACAAAATAAAATGACCTTCTTGTAGATTCACTCTTACTACCTTTCCTCTTTTTTATAGGGACACAATAATAACATTGTTAAGGGGCACAGTGGTTAACATGATTAGGAGGCTGGGTTGGAAATTAGGAAACCCGTGTTAAAACCTGAGTGCTGCTGTGGAATGTGAAAGGAACCCCCAACTGAGTGTCCCCTGGGCAATGGCGATGTCACTGGCTAATCCTGGAAATGCCTCAGTGCTTCTGACATGAGTGTGATGACAGTCTTCCTGTTGTCAAACACAGATACAGTTTTCAGCCATACATTAAACAAGTCAGAGACCCATTCCACCACTAGCTATATGCTTGGTTATAAATTATAAATAAATTATAGTATTGTATGTATTAAAATTAGTGGATATTCATTAAATTTTAGTTTCTGGAAAATATATGCACCTACTATGGAAGGAAGACATTGAAAAATATTATGGCAAATTATAAGAAATACTTCAGGGAACTGTTTTAGTTATAGTATGGGTAGTTGGAATGGCAGAAGATGGGGAATCAAAAGAAAAAAATGGGCTGACTAGATGTAATGATGTAGGGGATAATAGAATTTTATTAAAAAGATTTTTTTGTTTATTAGCAACATTTGCCTCAGATTATGTAGAGTACACTATACACATTTGCCTCGGATTACATAGACTATACACCTGTGATGGCGAACCTATGGCACATGTGCCACAGGTGGCACGTGGAGCCATCTCTGCAGGCACACGAGCCGACACCCAGGTCAACTCCACCACGCATGCCCGCACACCTCCCGCCGGCCAACTGATTTTCAGGTCTCTGCCGGGAGACACGCATGCATGTGCAGGGGGTGGGGGGATCGCACATGCATGTGCAGGGGGTCATGCGCATGTATGGGTGTGTCGTGCCCCCCCGTGCCCCGTTTTTGGTTCCAGGAGGCTTCAGGGAGGCCTGCTAGCACCAAAACGGGGTTGCGGGGGGAGCACAGGGGTCACGTGTGTGGGGGTGGGGGTCGCGCGGGGAGTCACACATGCATGCACGTGCGGGGGATGGGGTCTGTGGGTGGCATTGCATTATTGGTGTCGGCAGGCGCGCATACACTGTCTCACCTGAGCATTTGGCATTCGAGGAAAAGCTACACCATCACTGCTATACACTAAACACATTTGCCTTATATTACATAGACAACACACAATACATTGTCACTGCATGGACAATATTGGACTCAAACAGACTACATAATAGGAAACAGATGATGGAAAAATGCAATCCAGTTGGCAAAACCCCTTCCAATTTTGGAACAGACCATGAATTGTTGATGTCAGATGTATGGATTAAACTTGTTAATTAAATACAGTATAGTAGATGTGTCAGCAAGATACTCCACGGAGAATATAAACACAAAAATAAAAAATCAATACTTTTGTTCTTCCTAGCATTTTTTTCTGCAAATTTGGGTCAACTTTTTCAGATCAACCAAGCATTGGTTGCCCCAGGAATTGACCAACCAGCTTGTCACCTGAGCCTGACATTATGGGCTAAGACTGAGCGACTGGTCCAACGTCAAGCAGACAGTTTTCATGCCTAAGGCAGGACTAGAACTCCCAGTTCCTACTTCAGTAGTTTAACACCTCTCTCTCTCTCTCTATCCCCCCTTTCTCTCTCTCTCTCTCTCTCTCTCTCTCTCTCTCTCTCTCTCTCTCTCTCTCACACACACACACACACACACACACACACACACACACACACACACGGAGTATGCCTTAAAAATATGAAGGATGGGAGAGGAATCAAAAATTTCAAAGCAGAAAAGATCCAAGTAGCTTTCACAGCAACCTGTTTTCATAATCAGAATAGGACATAGAACAAAAGTCTAGTGGAATAAAAAGATACAGTGACTAAATGTAAATTTCCATCTCAAATAAGAAACAATAATATCAAAAATGTCAACAAATAATAAGAAAGGGGATCAGAAAAATCACTTTCACATTTTTTTTATTAATTTATCAAAATATAAAATACAGAAATACAAAAAAAAAATAAAAAAATAAAGATAAAAATATTTAAGAGTAATCATGGAAGTTAACCAATAGAGGCAAATGAGAATAAAGATGGAAAGATTAAAACCCTTTACAGATAGGAGCATTGAATGTGAGTAATATTTATAAATAGTGAAACAATATAGTCTGGGACCACTTCTATTAGAAAGTGAAATATAATAAGCAGTGAGTCAGCTGTCAAATAGGAAGTTTGCAAGAATAGATGAAATTGCCCATTGAATAAAGTTACAAAAGAAAGAATAGTTAAACTGCCAGCAGTTTCATATTAACAAGGAACAAGACTGTGGCCTAACAACTGGGAAAATTCAGTGTGTACCAAAGAAAAGAGTTGTAAGAAATGCACAAATTACTGCACCATTATATTAATTCCTAACACAAGGAAACTTGTAAAATCTTAAATAATAGAACCAGATGTGAAGAAAGAAATGCTAAATTGTAAGCTGCCCACTTAGGTGAGATGGACAATGTAGACCACGGGTGTCAAACTCACAGCGTCACATTGCCGTCACGTGACATTTCACAATGTTTTTTTCCTGGGGTGGGCGTGTCCTGCATGTGATGCATCCAGCCTGCCAGCTTAACATCCCTGATGTAGGAATTTGATAAATAAATCAATAATGAACAGATTTCAGAAAATGTAGGACTGCCTTAGCTAACTTAACATGGATAATAGAGTATTACTTAGTATAGCACATCCCTGTCGATGAAGCCAGAATGTAGAATGTTTTAAGACTAATGATTGTGGCAGAATGCATTTATATTTTTTGTGAGGAATAATTACAGTAAAAAAGAAGCTACTATAAGTACTTAATTTGGAGAAATGGTTCAAATTAGGGGTGGGAGTGAAACAAAGATGCATATTCTCCTCATATTTATTTAACTTACACAGAGAATAAATTAGAAGAATGGGATCAGAAGAAATTGCCAGAGGGAGTAGAGAACTGCTGGTTAAAAAAAACAGTAAGAATGGGGATATGCAGACACTATTTTGTTAGTTGAAAGTAATAAGACTGGAACAATTTGTTGAAAAATCACAGTAATATTAAACATTAAATGATAAAAAATAATATCATATTGTGTGCTTAGTGACATTGTGGACTACAACAAAGAAGAGAAGGTAGGTACAGTACTGGCTTTAATTTTCTTGTCCTCAAGAATAAAGAAACTGCATGCTAGAAAGCATAGAAATTAATCTTAAAATGAAGGCAATGACAAATTCAGGCAAGATCATGAAAGGAAAATGTTCCAAGAGATGAGAGTAATTAAAAAATGATCTTTCCAGAAGTAGTGTACAATTGTGAAAGCTGGATCCTGAAACAGAATAAGAGAATGATGAAAGAATACCGTGGATGAAAAGAAAACTCTTGTCAGGCAGCCCTAGACCAAATAAAGACCGACTCTTCGCTGTAAGAAGAAACTTGTGTGCTTTGAATATGCACCATAACCAAATGATAAAGTAGGGGGGGAAATGCAATTGTCAAATCTGAGGGAAGAAGACAACATTGACTCTGAATAAAGTGCGCGTATGCCATCATAAGAGATTATTGGAACATCTTTGTAAGAAATTCAAAGTATTACTGAAGAGAGTAAGTATTACTGAAGAGAGGGCAAGATGGTAATTGTATACTCATGCAGAGAAAAAGCTGAACCTGAATGAGTGGCATCTAACTAATAGATAGTAGTCATGATGATTAGTTGGACCTTTTGTACTTTTATGTATTCTTGGTATTACAAAATAAATAGCAGGTCCTTTTACAATGAATAATAACAGGCACTACATAAAGACCATCTCTTTGCTTTTTGTATTTGTTGCTTGGCAGATAACCAGGTAGAGGAAATAATTAGATCAGGGAAATGTGCATACCAGTGTGATTCCTGTGATATAATTTACATCACCACCATATATAGAAAATTGGAACTGTCTTCCTATCTAATTGTCTAGTGAGAGATGGCTCTTTCATGCATTAATATTCTGTTTTTAGGAGTACGTACATAAAAAGTCAAAAGTCATACTGATGAAATAATTGCTTTACAAATTACAGACCACTATTTGTGAGGCAATAATTTAAGCAGTGTATCTAGCACATTTTATCTATGATTTAAGTAAAGTATTATGAATTGACAAGGAAAATTTTCAGTTTTGACTATACAGCAGTCAGTCTTCAGTTTTGTATAATTCATGTTTCAAAATTTTATTTTTTAATAGAAGATGCCCAGCTCTACAGCATATATGTTGTTAGATTATGCTGTCCCTTACATTTTGTTTCATAATTATTTACTATTAGAAGAGCTTATTGAAACTGCTAGACACAAAATATTTTTATTTGTTTCTTGCTTCGTTAATTCTCCCCATTGCAGTGTTTCTCTTCAAATATAATTGCTGGCTTCATCTTTTGTTCATACAAATAAAACTTTAAGTCAATTGAATGTCCGTGGTGTTGAAACAGAATATTTTTTATGTTTTTGCTTTTTTAAAATTTTCTTTTCTAATAACGTTCTAGCACGAAAGACAAAAAAGAAAATAAAAGGAATTCAACAATCCAGCGTGCCTGCAGGAAGGGATACTGCTGAAAATCCCACAAACAAAGCTATAGTTCCTGCCACACTGCCACAGCTGACTCCTACCCTAGTTTCCCTACTGGAAGTCATTGAGCCAGAAGTGATGTTTTCAGGCTATGACAGCACAATACCAGACACAACTTGGCGCATAATGTCAACTCTCAATATGTTAGGTGGAAGACAAGTGGTTGCTGCAGTGAAATGGGCAAAGGCAATACCAGGTAAGTGATATAATCCCTAATATAGAGTTGAAGGGGTGGGGGGGAAGGAGTGACTTTGTTTTTGGCATAGTTTGCATTACCTTGAAGATAATCCGTGGGAACCTCATATTAACATCACTCTTCCTTCCTTCTTTCCTTCTTTCTCCCAAGAAATCAGAGGAATAATTGCTCTTATTCAAAAGGCTGATTTCACTCTTTGTCTATTCAGTGCACATTTGATATTAGGCCAAAGACTGTAGGTTCCCCACTCTTGGTTTTTAAACAATCCTTTTAACAAAGTAATTTCTTAAGAAACCATTATGAATATGAAAACAATACTTTGGGTAAGCAGTATTTCAATTATAATGTCCAGAGGCTCCACTTTTATTTTCAAACAGGCTTCAGAAACTTGCATCTAGATGACCAGATGACTCTACTGCAGTATTCGTGGATGTTTCTGATGGCTTTTGCTCTAGGATGGAGATCATATAAACAGTCTAATGGAAGTCTACTGTGTTTTGCTCCAGATTTGATCATTAATGAGTAAGTAATACAATATCAATAAAAATATTTTGTGTGGTTTTTTTTTTAATTAGGTGGTGTTTAATTACTTCTAGCCACTGGCCATCATTTTCCAGAATTTGGTCAATAATAACCTGAATTCTGCTTCTGGCATCGGTGGTTGTTACTTTTACTATTGGGTATTCACCATGTGGCTCTGAGTGCTTCTGCCTCTTCAGAATCTAACTTGTACATCTGGTAGTTCTTGTTCCATGGTTTGGTGAAATTTGGGTGACAGAATCTTGAGCTTTATCTTACTAGCATGTAAGGTAACTGCAGTTGTTTGACAGTTTGGGTCTTCTTGAGTTTGGTCCTTTTTTTGGTCACAAAATAGCTATACAGCCTAAGCCATGAAGATGAAGGAGATAAATACATATTGTCACTCATGCTTTTTTCACTTCCTGTTTGGAGCTTTTGTCACCCTTATTTGGAGGACAGAAAGCTTTTCCGCCACATGTTGGATCAGGATGCTACATGCTACACTAGTTTATCTTGGTATGATGATCGGATGTCAATTTTATGGGCTCATTCAGGCATATTATGATGCATTGTGCATTTATTTCAATGTGTTACTACTGTTTTTGTACCACTGACTGTTAGCCACCTAGATTCTTGTGTTGATTGGGTAGTTTTGTACACAAGAAATACAGGTAATCCTCATTTAGCAAGTACCTCAAATAGCTACTGTTCACAAATACACCAGCAATAATTAGTAATTAAAAATATTTTCAGACTAATCAGTGCATTTACTACAACAAAAGCCTTCAGTACCAAACTGATTAAGGTCTGGTCAGTTTCAGGCAGCTACTGTGAGCCTGCTATTCTAGTCAGTGCGTTAGGTTCACAGAGCTGAGCTTGTTATTTTGTTAGCACATTTTTAGGAAAGCACTATGCTCTGGAGAAAAGAAGCTCAGGAAGAGAGAGCTTGTTTAAACAATCTGCTGTACAAGCGGTAAAAGGGGGGATGGGTTAGGCATGAGACACTGGACAAGAGAACTTTATCTGAATGAAATGGCACGAACCAGTAATTTTTGCTTTCTCTCTCTCTCTCTCTCTCTCTCTCTCTCTCTCTCTCTCTCTCTCTCTCTCCCTCTCCCTCTCCCTCTCCCTCTCCCTCTCCCTCTCCCTCTCCCTCTCCCTCCCTCCCTCCCCCCTCCCCCCCTCTCTCTCAGAGTGAATTAGAGAGTTCTAATTCACTCAAGTCTTATTTCTTTATGGAAAAATTCTGAAGTGGTAATTGGGAAATGTCTTGCCATGTGAAATGGAGTTTATTTCAGCCTATGAATTTGGTTGAAGTGGATGGAGTGCTCTTTAGATAAGCTCAACCACCTGTTTTGCTAGCTCCAAGCCCCTACAATGCTTTTTCAACAGGTCGTTTTTGAAGAGTACTCAGAAACTGCAACTGGTTCAAAATGTAGCAGTCTACATGCTAGCAGATAATAGCTACAACTGTTAGAGGGAGGTCTTGCAGTCTTGGGTATTAAGGAATTTGCTCTTCTCCAAGTTCTAAAAATTGTTTTGGACTTCTGTATAGTCTTTAAAACAATTTTTAAAAAAAAAAATAGAAATGAGATTGGGGCAAAAACTCCTTGAAAAGATTGAATGAAACTAAAATTAACAGATTTATCCATTTTTTCAGTAGATATGTTTATCCTACTTTAACATCTTGGAACTCTTATTTTCATTATAGTAAAGAGTATTAAATTTCCATGCCTTTCCTCAATAAACTTGCTTTCTGAATCCCACAATAAATAATGTTTAATATAATTATTAGTAGCACCTTTAATATTGCTAATCGAAACAGAGTAACATAGTACGGGGCTTTAGGAATGTTACAAAGTTAAAAAAAATGTTTTAAAACAGAAGTAATTTACAGATATTTATTTATTTGACTGACTTTGCTTTCAACCCAGGCAAGCACTCAAGGCAGCAAATAAAATTTAAAAATGAAAGACAAAGCAATAAATGTTAAATAGGGCTAATACTAAAATAATAAAAATGAAAAGATCCTAAACACAGTGTATGTGTTTGTGTGTGTTTTAACCTATTGTGAAAACAGTTGCATTCTGGAAGCTAACTAAGTTTTCCATGGTAACATCAAGCTCTTCCACAACAGACATTCTTTGCTACACCACCCAGCCTCTTGAGTAACTGCACAGCTTAAATACTTTTTTTAAAAATCAGGATAAATTCATTTAAATCAAGTTGATTTAAACTGTGAAATAAAAAAGGCTGGGTTAAATCGAGCATTCCCTTAATATTTCTTCACCACTAACCATGTATATTTGCATAAAGCATTATTTAAATTGTAATTTCTTAAAAACTAGTAATTGGCTCGCTGTCATACAGCATGCTTTGAATTTGTTCTTTTTACTCAAAAGAGAATAAGTCTGTGCGAAAGTACAGTGAAGCATAAGCAAACCGTAACTCTCTTGCGGTAATAACCCTTTCCTAAAGATTTGCCATAAATACTTTTCAGGTCATCTATACTTTCCTAGAAGACATTCAAAAGGATTTGTGACAAAGAGTCTACTCTATCATTTTTTGCAAAATCGTTTCCTGTACCTGCAGATAAGCTGAGAAGACCATTAATGCCAAAGTTTCAAGAGGATATGATTACCTCAGCTGTTTGAAAAGTGACTCAAACAGGCTTGTCCCATGCAAAGTATCCTCCATATAATTTGCACAGCTACAACTTACATCATATCCGCTTGTAGAAATACATTTAGTTCTTGGCATCACTCTTTAAACAGGATTCAGAGAAATTGGTGCAGGTTTAGAGAAAGTAATGAAGATGATCAGGGATTAGAAATGTATGAAGATAGATCAAAGTACAAGAATATTTGTTTTCAATTCATTCCAGAGTGCAGGACATTGGATATGCTATGAGAATGTGAATTTCAACTGATTTGTAGAAGAAACATCTTAACTATAAGATAGTCAAAGAGTAGAACCAATTATTTAAGGAGGTAGTTTCTCTTTGCAGGAGATAAGGAAGGAGAGGCTAGATAAGTATCTATTCAATCCAATTCCTGCTATTGGTCTTTATAGCCTATATAGTTTCTTCTTTTAAAAACAATCATGATTGTCTCTGTTGCTCAAACATGTTAAATCTTGAAAAAACATACCAGTTTATGTAGAATTATGCAGGTTGTAGGGATTTTTATCGCTAAGCTAACATGTTTGTGGGTGTTGAACTGAATGCTATGCATTGATCTATTATCATACTTGAACCTAATCCCAATTCTCTGTATATAATTATTATTGTTTAATAATAATTAAACAATCTTAATTATTGTTATTCCTGTGGTGAACTAATTCCATCATCAGGCTGGAAAGGTCTTTGGACTTCTAATTGAACTCTTTATCCAGGGCAACAGTCCTCATACCATCCCCTTGAAAAATCTCAGTGAGGAGCATCCATGACTCCAAATAGCAGGCTGCTCCACTGTATAAAGTTTTCTTGTTAACACCATTCCTTAAGTAAGTGATTGACACCTGTTCCATTCTTGGGCCATGATCTTCAGTTGGATTAAAATGCCTCTTGAGCTCCAAATTCTTTTGTCTTCCTGCCTAGCTTCTTATAGTTTTTCATAATATTTCCAGGCTCTTTCTTAAGTATGATTTATTCCAACATGAAATAGAAGGATGGGATTTAACTAATTGAGTTTGCCTCTTCATCATATCCCAGATCTGGGAGAAAATACACTTTTCTTTTGATGTCATGTTTGATTTGCAGATTGATGTCAGGCACAAAACAATCAGGTCCACCCATGAAGAATTCAATTAGTTGATTTATTGCTCAAGCCTATACACAGGAATGTTTTCAGACTAATGGTTTGCACCTGAGTGAGACTAGATAAGGTTCAAATGCATTGGGTGTGTGTGTGTCAAACTTCGCTGTCTTGTGCCCATGTAGGGATTCTAGACTATCCCTATTTGACTCCTCTCCATGGCTCAGCTAGTATCTCTCCTACAATTGCTAACTCCATTCCTTTCAACATTGAGACACTTCTCACTACCAACACACCTTTTTCTCTTCAGGACAGACATTAGTTTCTTCATATCTATGGAAGCCCAAGCTTCTTTCCTTCCCTTTCGCTTGAATGTTGAACGAAAAACTTCAGAAGTGAATCATCCCTCAGGGGAAGAACTGAATTGATTCTCCAGTGACTGGCACCGCCTCCTGGTTTTCTTGGTCATTGATATTACATGCTGTCAACCCTCCTTTCCCAGGGCTCCTCCTTCCACCTTCTTTCCTGTGTTCTTTTTATAGACATCCCTTTGCCTTTCTCAGAAACTGTTTGTCTTTCATGATGAATCTTAATATGGACAAATGTGCCTCCAAGCCCTCCACATTCTTCTCCAGCAACACAATGACTTTACACTTTCTTGCAGTGGTCGGCACAACTCCTTGTCCATATCTATAAATTTCCAAAAACTCATCCTGGACATACCTGGTCTTGAGCCATGAAATGCTTTGCAACCAACATTTTGAATTGTACTTGGAAGCCAATGCAGTGCTTACAAATGCAGTGTACGTGGCTGTAATGACTTTTGCTTCCTGACAGAAGGCTGCTGTAACTAATTACAACTTTCAAATAGTCTTTAAAGGAAGTTCCATGAAGAAAAGGATACAGTTGGCTATCTTTAAAACAAATACCAATTCTATTTTTAGTTTTCTTGGCACCTTGAAAATTGTTACTTAGTCAAATAATTTTTCAGGTAATTAACTTATACTATAAAAGGCACAGAACTGCATATAGACTGCTAGTTAAAATAATGCTTTACTGGAGAAACAGAAATTCCTCTAAAAGGAGGTAATACTGTAGCCTATATGAATAGGTGAGGAACCAGAGTGGCATACTGCATAAAATTTGAATCAGAACAATCTGGACTTAAACCACCTCTGTGATGTTTATCTTAATGGGTGTCTTATTTCAATCTCTTTTATGTGAATAAGAGGTCTGGCATAACTTGTCACTTCCCATTTTCATGGCTTTTGTGATAATATATTGAATCTGTAAACTGCCTCAAATGGAGGCAACTAAACATTTTAAATAAATAAAAACTAGGGATTCTTAAGGAATTAAAAGTGGTCAAACAGGTTTGAATATTGTTCCTAATGTTGTTTGCATGAAAATCTGGTAATATTTTAATGTAACAAATGTGTGTAGAAAAGGAAAAGAGAAATTGTAATGACATTGCAGATTTGACATACTATAAAAATGGCAATGTAATTGGCAAAAAAAAATGGATACTGAAAAAAGGAATCAATTTTACTTTCCACTGACCAATTCATAAGCCATGTTGGAACAATTTACAAAATGGAGACAAAAGCTTAGAATATATTTCAGTAATTTTTAAAAAGAAAAAAGAAAAATACTTACTGATAATGTAGATCTTTTTTTCAGTAAACATCTCCTGTAATTTTACGGTCATAACACAATTTTACCAGCAATGAGTAAACATTTTAACCTGCATTAAGTTTAGTTTGAAAAGAAGATAGATAAATTTTAAAAAGTTTCTTTACTTGTTGATTTTCTCCATACTAAAATATAAGCAAAAGTAATTTAAAACATTTATTATGATGAAATAGAACACACACTGCTACCCCCTTTATTCTAGATTACCCTAAGAGTATCTAACAATCCTCTTTCACTTGGGATGCTCTTTTCTGAATGGAAGTGTTGAGGATGCTCTTTCAAGAAAAATGAGAAGAGCAAATGGTCTACTCATTCAGGGACTGCCATTCTTCAGAGCTAAGAGAGACATCAGCAGTTTCCACCTGCATAGACATTAAGAAGGCTCAGCACATTGTGTGCCTTGAACCCTCTCCTTGCTTTCTCCATCAGTATACAAGTAGCCCTCACTTACCAACAACAATTGGGACTGGCAACTCCAATGCTAAAGGCAGTGGCCACTAAGTGAAAATTCATGTGACCGCACTGGACTTACAGTGTCACTTCTGCTACTGTCGTTAAAGCAAATACATTAAGTGTGGTCATCATGTGATCACGACTTGCGATTTTACTGCCAGCTTCTCTGTTGGCTGTTGGTCAGAAGCTGATTGTGAGGCATACAAAAGGTGATTACGTGACTGCAGGATGCTGTGACCGTCAAAATACCATCTCGTTTAAAAGTCCCCAATTGTTGATCACAGGAACACGGGGACACTGCAGTGGCTATAAATAGGCAAGTTGGTGGGGTTTTTTTCAACTGTTGTAACTTTGAATAGTTACTAAACAAGGCAGTTGGTAACTGAGGACTATCAGTGGTCAGTATTTCAAAGAACTGCAAGACAGTTTTGAGAAATGGAGAAATTTAAGCTATGTCATATTCTGTTTAGAGTACATGTGTGATGCTGTAATGTTTGGAAGAAGTAAGCTAATTGAAATATGATACAAATCTTTCTTTCTAGCTTTTACTCTGATACAGGCTCCTAACAGTCTAGCAGAATCTTTTTGTTCTGAATATTCAAACAAAATGGAAGTATTGTTGGGAGGAGGGAAGGGAAATCTAAGTAGAGCAATCACTTTGTTCTGGGTGAGATTATCTGTACTCCCTCTGAAGTTTACTTCATTAGGGATCACTTCCAGTTTATCACCTTAAGAAACAAATGAAGGTTATAATGAGAGTTTTTGACCAGATTCATTTGGTATGCCAGCAGGAGCCTTTTTTGGTCTATTTTTGCTGCAGTTACTAAATCTTCCAGCCATTTCAAGTTTAGATTACTGTAAGATGTTTGATGTGAGCCTGCTCTTGATAGCAGTCCAGAAGTTCCAGTTGATATAAGTTGCTGTCAAAAGTCCATTTGAAACATTTACTCTTAAGTCCTATTTGAGGCCTTTGTAAATACAGCTTATAAACATGGTAAATAGTTGGCAGCCAAACTAGTTGTACAGAGAGTATTGGTACATTGCCATATGTCCTATTTTCTTCAAAAATATTAAGGTTGAAGATATATAACTTATTCAACTTTCTGGGATATTCAGGAGTGTTAAAATGATTCCATAAAAAAATCTATTGGTTTCTTTTTACTGATACAGATGTGTGTGTGCTCTTTCCTCAGGCAGAGAATGAATCTACCATGCATGTATGATCAGTGCAAACGTTTACTGATGGTTACTAATGAGTTAGCCCGGCTTCAGGTTTCCTATGAAGAATATCTCTGCATGAAAACATTGCTCCTTCTCTCTACAAGTAAGTGGTTATTTCTGCCCTTAACTGCTTTTTTAAAAATCTTGATCTATTTTGCAAATTGTGACTCCATCTTCATCATTGAACAGTGATCTGGGAAATATGAATCCTAGTTTCAATCCAAATAGATGTTGCGGTGCTTTTTCCCTATCACCGTTCAATTCTTACCAGTCTAAGGATAATCAGTAAGAATGAGTAATGAATCCATTATAAATATATTTCCTAGTGTATTGAAATTGTTTATTTTATGATTGATGATTAAGATTGCAGAATTTCTGCCAGACAGAAAATACTTTACTTTCAGAAATTATTAAAAGTGCTTGGTTGTTAAGATGACTCCAATTTTGTTGTAAGTGGAATTTTGACCATAGCCAATATAATATATTTCACAGATTGTTATATTGCACAAAAAATTCAAAATTAATTATCTGAACCACTCCCATTGTCTGAGCCAGAGGTCAGGGGTCAGGAGAAGTCCAACCATATCTTACTGAATATAAATTTCCCATTCCTTTTGTAAATAAATGCATAATTGAATTGAACCTGACAGTAAATCTGCCCCATAATGAAGCTGGTTTGTTGAGATTCTTTGAAAAAGAGATTCATTTTTCAAAATACAGTAGAAACATATATGTTGATGAATGAAGGGGTAAAAATGAGAGAACCAGTAACTATATTTGGAAACAGATTGTTACAGAGTATTTAACTATATATAAGGTTGGTCAATAATGCACTGGTTTTTTTAGGCAGAGGATGAATCTACTATGCTTGTATGATCCATGCAGTTGTTCGCTGATAATCACTGAGTTAGCATAGGTCAGGGCATTTTTGTGTTGTATTGGTTATTGTGAATGTAAAATGGTAACATGTAATTGAATATTCTGTCATCTTAATCCAGTTCCGAAAGAGGGCTTGAGGAGTCAGGCTCTCTTTGATGAAATTCGTATGACATACATCAAAGAGTTGGGGAAAGCCATTGTGAAGAGAGAAGGAAACTCTAGTCAGAACTGGCAACGATTTTACCAACTGACAAAACTTTTGGACTCCATGCATGATGTAAGATTTATTAATATGCATTTATGTATTGTTTTAGGGTAGTCAGTAAAATGTGGAGAGTATTTTTACTGTATTTGAAGGAAGAATAGGAAGGTCATAGTCTTACCCTGTTTTAATTGTTTCAGTGAGTATAAAAATAATTAAAATGCACAGCATTAGTAAATGTAGCATAGCTATAAGAATTTACTATTGTAATCTTTATTGAACAGCAGTCCACTGCTGAGAAGTTGAACACCAGCTGCAGGCTGTTTAAATATACAGTGGGGCAAAAAAGTATTTAGTCAGCCACCAATTGTGCAAGTTCTCCCACTTAAAAAGATGAGAGAGGCCTGTAATTGTCATCATAGGTAGACCTCAACTATGAGAGACAAAATGAGAAAACAAATCCAGACAATCACATTGTCTGATTTGGAAAGAATTTATTTGCAAATTATGGTGGAAAATAAGTATTTGGTCACCTACAAACAAGCACAATTTCTGGCTCTCACAGACCTGTAACAACTTCTTTAAGAGGCTCCTCTGTCATCCACTCATTACCTGTATTAATGGCACCTGTTTGAACTTGTTATCAGTATAAAAGACATCTGTCCACAACCTCAAACAGTCACACTCCAAACTCCACTATGGTGAAGACCAAAGAGCTGTCGAAGGACACCAGAAACAAAATTGTAGACCTGCACCAGGCTGGGAAGACTGAATCTGCAATAGGCAAGCAGCTTGGTGTAAAGAAATCAACTGTGGGAGCAATAATTAGAAAATGGAAGACATACAAGACCACTGATAATCTCCCTCGATCTGGGGCTCCACGCAAGATCTCACCCCGTGGGGTCAAAATGATCACAAGAACGGTGAGCAAAAATCCCAGAACCACACGGGGGGACCTAGTGAATGACCTGCAAAGAGCTGGGATCAACGTAACAAAGGCTACCATCAGTAACACACTACGCCGCCAGGGACTCAGATCCTGCAGTGCCAGACGTGTCCCCCTGCTTAAGCCAGTACATGTCTGGGCCCATCTGAAGTTTGCTAGAGAGCATTTGGATGATCCAGAAGAGGATTGGGAGAATGTCATATGGTCAGATGAAACCAAAGTAGAACTGTTTGGTAGAAACACAACTCGTCATGTATGGAGGAGAGAGAATGCTGAGTTGCATCCAAAGAACACCATACCTACTGTGAAGCATGGGGGTGGCAACATCATGCTTTGGGGCTGTTTCTCTGCAAAGGGACCAG
This sequence comes from Pantherophis guttatus, assembly GCF_059756535.1. Taxonomy (NCBI): domain Eukaryota; kingdom Metazoa; phylum Chordata; class Lepidosauria; order Squamata; family Colubridae; genus Pantherophis; species Pantherophis guttatus. The sequence goes on from NC_142064.1 coordinate 188,598,548, forward strand.
GACGACTGATCCGTGTACAGGAAAGAATGAATGGGGCCATGTATCGTGAGATTTTGAGTGCAAACCTCCTTCCATCAGCAAAGGCATTGAAGATGAAACGTGGCTGGGTCTTTCAGCATGACAATGATCCCAAACACACCACCCGGGCAACGAAGGAGTGGCTTCCTAAGAAGCATTTCAAGGTCCTGGAGTGGCCTAGCCAGTCTCCAGATCTCAACCCCATAGAAAACCTTTGGAGGGAGTTGAAAGTCCGTGTTGCCCAGCGACAGCCCCAAAACATCACTGCTCTAGAGGAGATCTGCATGGAGGAATGTGCCAACATACCAGCAACAGTGTGTGCCAACCTTGTGAAGACTTACAGAAAACGTTTGACCTCTGTCATTGCCAACAAAGGATATATAACAAAGTATTGAGATGAACTTTTGATATTGACCAAATGCTTATTTTCCACCATAATTTGCAAATAAATTCTTTCCAAATCAGACAATGTGATTGTCTGGATTTGTTTTCTCATTTTGTCTCTCATAGTTGAGGTCTACCTATGATGACAATTACAGGCCTCTCTCGTCTTTTTAAGAGAGAACTTGCAAAATTGGTGGCTAACTAAATACTTTTTTGCCCCATTGTATATTTAGATTGCATGTTATTCTGCCTCTCAATGTAACAAGCTAGGAAGTGTAGAAAAGCAAATTTCTTGAATTTTCTTATGACCATTAATTACATTGAACTGAATTTACTATATTATATTTTACAATTTGCATTTCAAATAAAAAGGTTTCCAGTTAATTGGATACCAAAGTTAAAGTTGATGGATAAACTATTTTGTTCTGATTATTGTTGGCATGATGCCTAAATAATTGTTCTATTTTTGATGTACTGCCCCCAGAGAATATGGAATGCAGACAAATGATGAATCTATTCAGTCCAGACTTTCCGTATTTAATGGGCATTTGTGTTTGTTTGATGTAATAGTTGAATTGAGGCAGTTTTCTTTTATCATCTTATTGTGTACCTCAATATAAATACATTTCTTATTTGCTATTCATGTGCGTGTTTGTGAATATGTATACATCAAATACTATCCTTTACATAAGCACTCAAGGCTAGCAAAACATCTTTGCTGTATTAAAGATGTAGGGGTAAAATATGCTTACAATATTTTAGAGTATCAGAGAAAGCTGGCTTCATCCTTCCTTCTTATCATTTACAGGTGGTTGAGAATCTTCTAACTTTTTGCTTCCAAACATTTTTGGATAAATCCATGAGTATTGAGTTTCCAGAAATGTTGGCAGAAATCATCAGCAATCAGTTACCAAAATATTCAAATGGGAATATCAAGAAGCTCCTATTTCATCAGAAGTGACTGCCTTAATACAGAAAGGTTGCCTTAAGAAAAAAAAAAAAGTCAAATTATAACTTCTTTTTTTATAAACTAAGAGACTTGTTAATTTTGTTATTGTACCTATATTAGGTATTTTTGTTTTTTGTTTTGTAATTATGCACTACATGTGGTTTACAGAGGGCCAAGATCTAGCTTTCAGAAGACACCTCAACTGAATGAATACAAGAAAGAAAAAGAAAGAAGTATGGCTTGGAATTTTTCCTCTATATATACCATCATGCTGGCAGTATAGAATGCATCAAAAGCAGCATTGTCAAATTTGGAATCTGCATTGTCAACATTCTGCTCGGAGTTTCTGCAGTTGGCTGGTTAAATTTTTCTAGATTTTTGTTTTGGTATAGATTGTTTTGTATAGTTAAAGTAGCATTTTTGATTTATGCATGTAACATGAGGAAAGTTTACAACTGTATATCAGAAAAGGGAAGTTGTGCCTTTTATAGCTATAACTGTCTGGTTTTAGCAATTTCCTTTACCTTTATATACAGTGGACTAGCTTGCTCATTTTTTCTTACATAATTTTTGTAAAACTTCAAGATGCCTATTGTACAGCTGTTTTTAAAGTGGGGCAGCTCATAGCTTAATGACTTCTAGATAATGAACTTCAAGTATAATCATATGAATATAAGGTGGCTTGTCTAATATGACTGTCCTAATAACCCTTCTAAATTTGGCCTATAATTCAGCCTTCTTCAGTGGGGAATGAGGATTGAAATGTATTCCAAATCTAACCTGAACACTGGAATTGCTTATTTTTTGATATTGGTCATGCATGTTCTGTGAGCTACTAGAAAACTAGCTTTGTCTTAAACAAGTGTTAATGAACACAAACATTTTTTAAAACAGCCTAGATATTTGCATTTAATGCAATAGCCATAATTGTAAGAATCTTGGGCTGGATTGACATTAAAAATATCAGTCTTGATTGCCCATCAGGAAACTTTCAGGAAAATATGCATTATTGTTTAAAAGTTTACTTATACATGGAGAAATTAACTTTTTCCATACACAATTATTGCCATATAAGTGTGTACTCCAATGTGTATCAGTGTATATTATATATACAATGGCCACAATCCAGAGCAGCTATAACGTGCATAAAAAAATCAATGTGCACAGAAATTGGCATATCTGTTCTCATTGGACACTCAGACATAGCAGAACCTGTTCTTTTAAAATATGTATGTAGAAAAAAAAACAGTATTGGTAGCCTATTCATATTTTTCAGAACAAATAACAGATTTACCTCTTGGGATCTCAGAATTGGTAGATTCTAAAGGGAAACCTCTTCCCTCAAATGTGATCAGAACTGCTGGAAAGTAGGGTGAAAAGTTTCAGACTTAATATGATGGGCAGTGCATATCCAGTGGATTAGGAGTCTACACCCCACCTATTCTTGCAGTAGCTATGTTAATTCCCAATAAAGCAGTTCAGCAAGCTGAAAAAAGCCAGTTTCTGTTGTTAGATTGCACACTGGATTGAAGGCAAATGTATACAAAACCTGACTCCATTTTAAGTTAGAAATTGATGACTACATTTCTCTGTGCGTGTATGGGTGATATACACACATACACACATACATATACATACATGCACACACAAACACATATACATACATTATATATAAATACATATATATATATATATATAAACCAGGATTTACAAAATAATTGTACCTCTACCCTGTATATGTTTCTAATGGTTCTTAAAAGATTTTAATTCAAATAAGATTTTTAGCTTTATGCAGAAAAGAAAATAGACCATATTACAAGAAGAAGAAAAAAACTTTTATGGAAAATTAAAACCCCAAATTTGTATAAGGCTTCACTTCCGTTTTTCACTCTCTCGCTCAAGTGAACCAATCTGGAGAACACCAAGATTCCACTGCTGATTTTGTGCTTTAGAATAGTACTTGGTCTCTGTACAGCTCCAGTCCTTCTCTATCAAACTCCTAGTGTGCCATAAAACAACCATATATGTCTTGTGATTTTTTTCCCTTGTTGTTTTAAACAGTTTGTAAGCTGTAGTAGCCCATCCTCCGAGCACCTTAAGAATTTTCAGTAAATTAAAATACTATGCCACTCTAAACGTTAAAAACAAAACAAAAAATATTTTAAGTGGCCAAAATAAAACAAGAGGTATAAGTGCTTAACAAGAATTAACAATCATAACATGATATGTTACTAATACAATTTTGTTTAATACTTTCAAATGTATAGAATCTGATAGTGTTTGAAGAAAAAGAAGGAAGGGCTAATACAGCTTTAAATGCAGTTTATCAACTTATTGTATAATAGCTTGTATAGTGTATCATAAGAAAGGTTTTTAGATGACAGATTGCTTTATCATGACACATATATTTTTTCTAGGGGTCACAAATGTGTTGATATGGTAACCCATAAAAATGTGGTTTGTCTGGAAGTATTAGTCTTCACAGCATTGTGCTGCAGTATCTAAGAGGTACTCTAATTTTATTATGTATTTCTGTTATTTCACTTTTCCTTATTGTTCTAAATGAACCTATCCATATTCAATGGAAGCTCCTGGGATAGAAATGTAAATCCATTAAACCATTGTAGGAAAAAAAGGGTTGGAAATTAAGTATGATAATCCAACCTATGTGTTTGGTTCCCCCACATTCCCCAATTGAATCTGCAGAATCTGGGTGGGTTATGAAAGCCCTACATACATACACAAATACACACAGACACAGACAAAACACACAGAAGAAGAAAAAATGAATTAGTGGCTCATGTATGCCTTAGCCTATATGTTCACACCACCAACCTGTGTGGATTACGTTTAAATATTCTTTCATTGAGTAAAGCAAAGCAGACCAATTTTGCAATAAAATGCATATAGGTACCAGCAATATGTAAATATAGATCATAGTTTGAACAAAGTCAAATACATTTCTAATTATTCAACAAAATTGCTCCTTGTAAAACAAGAGATTTTACCTGAGCTATTTTTGTCTTGTCTTAATCCTCTTTAAAAATGTGAGGCTTATAAATGAAAATCTCCTGAGCGCTGCATTCAATACTTGGGAGTAAAATAGAAAATGTAATGAAAGGAAAGATTTTTCTTTATGGTATCTGTGCAGCTCCAGAGTTAGGAGCTGTGAACAGCTGCTGTGAATTTTCTCAAAACAGCTGACTAGCCCTGAGATGCAGTTGCAAAAACCACAGAATGGAAAGCAAAAGAGATGCCCCTTTCACATAATCCTCTTCTGACTATCGCACAGGGAAAATAGCTTTCTCCATCACCAGTTGCTTAACCATGGTTTATTGAATAGACCAGAGTTTGCTTGGTTCACCTAGAAAAACCAAGCCATGTTTCCTTGATATCCCTGTATGGGTTTACAAAGCCTACTAAGCCACAGAGAAACCACATGTTAGAATAGCATTTTGTGTAAAGCCAGCATTCTGCATGATTTTCTCTTCAGGTGCTATTCATGTAGCAGTTCCAAGTATTACTGCTCAAGTGATAATTTACAAGATACCCTGAAACAGGCACATAATCTGTGCTACTGAATAAGCTTGTAAACATTTACATGTTTAGCCATTTACTTAAGCATCAGTGAATATTTTAACAATAGTATGCAAACTATTGAAAATCTATTTTGACTGTTTTTGGTTAACACTAACAGGTTTCAGTATTTACTTTCAAAAATGCTCCTGGAAGGATAACACACAAGGATACCAGAAATTATACATGTATTAAATATTTTCACCCCCACTGCAAAGTTTAAGAAAGCTAGGAATGTGTGATTAACAAATACGTGTGTGTGAGATGATGGTTTACCAACAAAAGTGAGGTATCCTGTGTCTGTGTGAAGACAAAGTCTGGGTTGGAAAGAGGCTTTTATTCTATGTAAAATATTTGTTGAATTTATGAATTTCTTAAACATAGAAATGCTGATTTTAGAAAATTTCAGTTTAAATGTGCTAAATGATTTTAAACAAAAGCCATTTAAATATATAAGCATTTAACAAAATGTGATTTTGTTTGGCTATTCTTTTTTGTGCTGTGGGAAATCAGCACTGCAAATAAAACAGGGAAAATTATGACTTCTGTCTCTTCAGTGCCTTGCCACATCATGCTGACCTGGAAATGATTTGGATAGCACTAAATATAAATGTGGTATGCTAACATTTCGCAAGGTCATTGGTAGGAATAGTCTTTCATAGAATATATTCAGGCATTGGAGAGATGAAATGCTAAAGTAAGGAAGAGCTTATTTGGCTAATATCCTTATTTTAACTTTTACTACCTGTTGAAGTGATTCCTAAGAAAATGTTTATGATTAATATGCCAATCTTGCCAATCAGATTAAACTAAAAGTACATTTGATAGGGGGGGCAATCAGAGAAATATAAAATGAACACAAATATGGAAACAAGTGCCAACCTACCTTTAAAAACAGAGCTTCTAAGATTCATAATTTCATATTAGGACAGGGAAGAAGGATAAGTCAGGGAATGGAGAGACAAGATGTGTTGTTATAATCCCTATGAATAGAATTTGAAGTTATGGGCATTGCCTAGAAACATCAGAATCATACGATTTGTTTCAAAATGTTTATTGGATCTTAATTCTTAAATCTTAATGGATCTTAATTCTTAAATCTTAATGGTGGTATAGAGTCCATATTATGACGCAAGGTATTTAACCCTTCTATACTCTGGGGAGGGGATGAGCTTTGATGACCTAACTTGGATCAAATAGCTTTCACACAGCAAAAATACAAAATTGTGTGACTTTATACAGGAGTGCTTGTGCAGGCATGTATTTTGTGTTTATAATTCCTGTAGACTTTCCAGAAGACTTTGAACTGCAGAGAAAAATGCACATATTCCTTCAAACTGAATGTTGGATTCAGAAGTATCATTTTATCTGCAGAAGGTGCTCCTTTTATTTTGTGCCAAAGGAAAGTGAAACAGTCCAAAGATTTTTTTTCCCCTTGCATAAGTACAGTAGAAGCCAAGAAGTCTGTAGAAATTGCCCTTTAGACCGCTGCATGCATGCTTCCTTCCTTTTGTACTTGTGTATAAGCCTTTGCAAAACTGAACCAGTGACTATTTTCATTTCCTCTCTGTTCTGAAGAGCCACCCAAATGTGGAATCATTCATTTTAAAAACATGTAGGCCTAATTAGTACTGCAGTTTCATAAAGTAAATATTGTGCATTTCCTTCATTTCTGCCCTTATCGCTCTAATAACCTTTTAAAATTTCTCTCTCTCTCTCTCTCTCCCTCTCTCTCTCTCTCTCTTTCACACACACACACACACATACAAGAATCAGATCACAAAAATATTAGATTTATTGTATTAAATGCATGGAGCTGAAACAGCAGGGATGGAAATATACTTTCTTCATGGTTCTTCGAAGTCTGTTGAGATACCTCTGAGTGTAGTAAGGTTAAGACCAATAATTTTTGAGAAGGGGTGGCAAGGCCCTGGTGGCCAAGCCACTTTAATTTGAAGCATGCACTTGAGTATTTTATAGAAAGGGACCAGAATTTTCACCCTCTTTCATATGCAAGCCTCACCTACTGCCTGGTTCACACTGAAGTGAATTAGGCTGTTCTGAGTGTATCTACATTTTTATGCTATTGCTGTTACACTGAAAAATACTTTCAGGCAAGGCAGAGCCTCATATTGGGTGTTTTTTTAAAAAAAGAAATTAAGGATCTTTTGAGGCTTTTCTGATAAAAGACCACATGTAAGAAAATTGTCACCTCCCACCCACTCCAACCAACAAAGTTAATAGCACGGATTCAACAGTTTGTCAACATTCTATTTTGTATATTATACAAAAATATATAATGGGGACAAATGCTATATTATGCTGGTGTATGGCATTAATTAAAAAAAAGCTTTTTCATTATTTTTATCACAGTAATTTTAAACAGTGTAAAAAGAATTAAAACAAGTGACTCCTGTCTTAAAAGAAAAGTTGTAGTTTTTTATTCATGCCGAATAACTGTAGTAACAGTGTCTTTCAACATAATCAGTGAAAAATGTTGGACTGTAAAATCTTGTGTGGAATTGTTAAGCATTTATTTTCATTTTAAATTTTGCTGTTCTGGTAATTCAAAGCCACACGTCTGTACAGAAGCTGCCGTAAATGTAAGCCATTTACAGCAATGCTGAATAATGGACAAAATGACAATAAAATTCTGCTTTTTCATTACATGTTCAAACACTTTTGAAGTGGCTTTTTTTCTCTTGTGCAGAATGCTGAATCTAAGCTTATTAACTTCTTTCTATTCTATTAACTTCCTCTCCCAAATTAATTTTAATCCTGGGCTGCCTGGTCTATTGAGTGCAGAACTTCACTGGCATTTTTTTTTCTTTTAATCTTCACCGTTGTCTACAAAAGTACACACACACACTTCAGGTTCTAAGGGTGAAGACAATCAGGCACTGTAGCAGTGCAATAATTGGTATAAATTGAGGTTCTGCCTCTCCAGAGTAGATAAAAATCTCACTTTATGGCCCAGTGACCTCACTCGTATCTTCTTAATCATGGGAGCAAGGGAAAAATCAAGGAACTTGTAAACAAACTGCCATTTCTTTTCTCCAGAACAGCAGAAAAATTCAAACATGTTTAGGGATGTAAAATAATTCTTTTGCCTCTAACAATTACATCTTTACAATAAGTTTGAAAGAGGTATGGGTGTGAAACATATATATATGGGTTTTCTATCGAAGCAACCTGGTCTACCCAAATATGGGAAGGAGCATACTGCTTCCTTTCGCCTTTCAGCCCCAATCCAGGAGCCTTCTGGCAATCTCCTGGTACAAGCTGACAAAGCAAGGAGAACCTGTGGCTTAGAGATTAATACATTTGCCTAATATGCAAGCAAGCCCAGGTTCAAATCCCAGAAGGGTATGGCTAGCTGATGAGAGCTAAATAGTTTGAAATAGATCTATACTAGTCTCCCTTTATTTCTTTGTCAGTAAATATAAATTCAACTATGTATATTGTATACACACACACACACAGAGTCATTAGGAGATGATTTTCAACAGACAGTGCAAGATAAAAATAAATAGTAATATTTGTCAGATGTATCTTTGTATGAAGTCCATTACACATCTTAAATTCATATGATCTATAATATTTTGGTGCAACTCAAGGGTCGGAGGGGACATCAAACCTGAGTGGGAGCACATACCTAATATTAAATATATCAAACATAAAATCAGTTATTCTCTTGGATTGCTTGTCTCACATAGAAAAGCACTGAATGAGTATGTAAGCCTCTCACTTCCGTCAGTTAATTGTACATATGCACTCATTTTTTTAAAAAAAAAAAAGTGGGTTTATAGGCTATTCCAATCTCAATGTTCATATTGCCTGAAAACAATACAATTAAAGGAAATTAGTAATATAAATTTAGGCTTATAAATGTAATAAATAAAAATAAAATATTGGACAATCTATCTATAATACCAGGAACTATAGTTATTTAATCATCTACCCCCACCCTCCAAAAAGCCCTAATGCCAGAGAGAACACGATCATAGACTTCCAGCCTCTAAGGCAGGGCTGTCAAACTCGCAGGCCTACAAGCCAGATGCGTCATGCACTGGCCACACCCATGCCTGATTTAGCAAATGGGGGGAGGAAAGTCCCGATACATCACGTGATGCTGTGACAACGCGAGTTTGATACCCCTGCTATAAGGCCTCATCAGAATAACCAAGCTATAATCACACCTTATTTTAAATTTCTGAAGCCAATGTTGAATACAATATATTTCATCAAATGTTAAACTTGATATAAATTATTCTAATGTAATAAAATACTGGAAGCAATTTGGTGCAATAATTACAGCATCAGGCTAGAAAACCAGAGACCATGACTTCTAGTTTTGATTTAAGCAGAAAGCCAACATAGTGACCTTGGGCCAGTCATTTTCTCACAGCCCTAGGGAGGAAATCTTGCCAAGAAAACCAAGTTTTATCCAGGCAGTTTTTCTAGGAATCAACACTGACTCAAAGGAATCCCTCCCCACACCAATATCAGTAGAATATTAAACTTGATACATTGCCAGCCTCATGAGATAGTCCGGACAAGAAGCACATTCAGATGAATTAACTCTACTGTGAGGTTACATTAACAAACTCTTGCAAATCTGAAAGTGAATTTCTCTTTCTCCCCACCTTGCCTTTGCAGCCCAAGAAATTAGGAAAGGCTTGCCACACCCACATTCTTGCTGTGGGGTAAGCTGCCTTTTTTAACCAACCATTGCCCTGGCTGCGACCAAGGTAATTTCTACATACCACTACAACACATAACTGCAACATAACAATAGGAATAGCACCTAGACTTATATACTGCATCACAGTGCTTTACAGGTCTCTCTAAGCGGTTTACAGAGTCAGCTTATTGCCCCCAACAATCTGGGTCCTCATTTTACTGACCTTGGAAGGATGGAAGGCTGAGTCAACCTTGAGCCGGTGAGGATCGAACTGTCAAACTGCTGGCAGTCGGCAGTCAGCAGAATTAGCCTGAAGTACTGCATTCTAACCACTGCACCACCACGGCTCTTTCAAATGATGTGTATTCTATATTTTAAAAACCAGCTGTGAAGAACGGGTCTATCCCCAATGGGTTAGAGATGATTTGATAATATAGGCCATATTATTCATCTGCTTAATTTATCAACTTGTTCTTTCTTAAAGAAAAAGCACTACTTTGCATATATGCCATCTTTCTCTCATAAAGATGTCTCCTATAAGGAATGCAAGAGATCTGTATTTAAGTGGCCACATCACAGATTGTGTTGCAAATGTTATCATGATTCCTCATTGTGTATTGGGAGGGAGGCTGACTTGTAAGCAGGCCAGCTATGTGATTTTCTCAGTGCTTCCATTGCCATTTTCATTCGTTGCATTAAAAAAAAACGAACACTAGATTTTAAGAGAAGAATTAAAATACTGATTTGTTCTTTTTTGCTTTCCTCTTGAGAGGTTATAGTGCAAAATTTCAATCGTCTTTAAAATAAGCTGCCCTTATCTTTTCTCACAGACAATTTATGCTAGAGCAAGCATTTACAATCCTGGAACTGAGTCCTTTGTGCCGCTGGAAATTTTTGTAGAGCCTTCTATGAATTAGATCATTATGATGCAATGCAAATGATTTTGAGCACATAAAACTCTGTTTCCTCTAGCAGGGGGTGGGGGAGGAGAAAACAGAGGTGATGGAAACTGAAGAGCTGACTCATCTTAAGATGAGACCTCTTGTTGATTCTGTGCCTAAAACCAGATGGAAGGCATTGAGAGAAAAAGCTGATGTAGCATTTCCTTTGGGCACTAATGCAACAGAATAGCATTTATGCTGACTGCTCAGCATGGCTGAGACTGAAGGAGGGGGTGTGGAGGGAAAAAGGCTTATGCCATATTAAAGAAATTGAGTATAATTATTGAGCTGGATTTCAGAGAATAGGAATAAATACTAAATGCAAAACTGTAAGTTAAAGAAAGAAAACAGTATAAGTATCTCCTCGCTTGGAAAAAACAAACTGTGTAGCAGGTCTTCTCAATTTCTTATTTATGCTTATATTGCTTTTGCATATGCTTAGTGGTCTGGTGTCATGGTTAACGCATCAGACTAGAAACTGGGACACCAAGAGTTCTAGTCCTGCCTTAGGCACAAAGCCAATTGGCTGTTCTTAGACCAAGTCCCTCTTTCTCAGCCTTAGGGTAGAGGCAATGGTAAACCCCTTCTGAAAAATCTTGCCAAGAAGACTGCAGGGACTGGACAAGACTGAATAGAAGAAGAAGAAAAAATGACCTCTACAATATTTTGCCCATTAATAATAATAAAAAGCCACTCTTATGCACATGATTCAAAAGCTCCCTCGACGACTCTTTGACAACATTTCTTTATTTCTGCTTCTGTAGTTTAATTGAAACAGCAGTGGGACGAATTAGCAGCTTTTACCAATACAAATGGCCATCTAGTTAATATGTGTCTCCTCCATATGCTCCTTTCATGGCAGCATTTTGAACTGTGATGGCGCAGTGGTTAGAATGCAGTATTGCAGGTAATTCTGCTGACTACCAGAAGTACAATTCTGACCGGCTCAAGGCTGACTCAGCCTTCCACCCTTCCCAGGTTGGTAAAATGAAGACCCAAATTGTTGAGGGCAATATGCTGACTCGGAGAGTGGTTCAAAGCACTATGAAGCGGTATATAAGTCTAAGTGCTATTGCTATTGGCCACAGTCCAAAGTGACCCTTCAGGCCATCCTAAAATGTGCATTCTAATTTTTCTCTCATGGCAGACTAGTATGCAGTTGGAACAGTTGTGGCATCTTTTAATGGAGCGGTCTATTTAAATTGATATATAACCCATAGTACAAATACAGGGAACAAACCAACAAGACAAAAAAAAAGGCAATAGAGACAAAAACCAGATGTAAATTTAAAGAAGAAGTATTAGCTTTGTTCACCATATTGAGTTATTTATAAAAATAATAAAGGTGGCATAAAACATCTAAAAATAATAAGTATTAATGAATATCTATCTTCATCTGTTGGACTTAAAATCCCAAATCTTTTCTCCAAAATATAAGTGGCCTTCATCTCCTTTTAACAGAACTCACCATTTCTCAGTTTCATGCTTAGAAGATCAATGTAATCATTCGTCCTATCCAATTAAAAGTAACTCATCTTCCATTTTATTGGTTGGCTTCGGATTGAAGCACCAAGGATGAGATGCATGTTAAAGGTGTACAAAACCTTCTAAGATGCATTAATCTCAAAATACCTAGTATGGGGACACAGTATTTCAAGTTTGAATTGTTTTGCACAACTCTAATGTAGAAGAAATCCAGAAATAAGTCAATCCACTTTAAAACTAATGCCTATGTACCATACATTTCAAACCAGATGATAAATATATCAGAGAAAAGGCAAACATTGTCAACTTCTCATGTAAAGTATGACAGTCACAACACAAACAGCATGAGCTCCATATATCCTACTGATGTATGACTGAACAATAAAATGGACTTGGTAATAATTAGATTTTTGATTAATCAATGACTCCAATTTTAAATTTAAATCAATGACTCCAATTTTAAACTGGCTATGGCTAGTTTTAGTCCAGAGGTCTCAGCAAGGCTGTTTGGTTCTTCTCAGATACAATTTTCACACTTCACACCTATCATGAAAAGATTGAGATTTTCTTAAAAGCCACAATTTAAGTCTCTTCTGGCAAAGCCTATAGAGCAAACTACACAGTGACATACACACAGGATATCTTGAAAATCAATTGGATTCCTAAACTAATGGTGCAAGAGGCAACAATTCAGTCATAATTTTCTCCATCCCATATTGATATTACTACCCTGGCATTTAATCACCAACTTGCCGCTCCAAATCAAGTGCTGTGTGAATGAAGCAGCCAAGATCAAACTGATTTCTATCCCAAGATCTGGAAAGTTGATTTCCAAAAGTGATATTTAAGGACTCTGCTTTTATAAGCTAGTCTGGGAAGTTGGGGGGAGGGGAAAAACATTCCAAACGATTGCCAAGAATAATGTATGAAGTCCCCTCTGCACTTTTTTTATGGGCTCTGCCAGAACATGTGTAGCATCTTCTTTTTTTAAAAAAGTTTTTTTTATTTTTTAACAAACATATCAATGAGTGAACAGTGTGGCACTTGGGTGTCATACATTCTAATACAAGCATCTTCTGATTGTGCACCATTCAATGACTCCATTCCAAGTGGAATCTATCTCCATCCAGGAGGCTGATCTCCATTCATCCAATTCCTGTTCTTTCTGACTGTATGTTTCATAAGTCATGTTCACTGGCAGTATGTGCCAAGCAAGTGAGGCACTGGAGTCACTGGAAGATTGCAGCCTACTCTATTACCAGAACCCACTCATCAAATCTAAGGCTAGCCTAGGTTGCTGAGTCATTTTTTAATTGGGTAGCAACTAAATAAATAAATAATAACAACTGGAATTCAAACTGTGATGTAGTAGTAGAAGTACAATTCTTCCCATGCATTACCATATCCTTTCTCTACTATGCCTTCAAGTATTTTTCCTCTAATCTGATGATACATGCCATCAGCATTCGGACAACTAAGCCAGACTTTAGAAACACACGCACGCACACACACACACACAAATTAATGGAGACAAAGTTTGATATAGGAGTCAAAATATGGGCAGTGTAACATCGGAG